>NW_014569565.1:488757-498534 GCF_001313835.1 Polistes canadensis | reverse complement strand
TCTCTCTCTCTCTCTCTCTCTCTCTCTCTCTCTCTCTCTCTCTCTCTCTCTCTCTCTCTTACACGCACGCGTAAGAAACTTTTTTCTAGTATTATGCACGCGTGCGTCTCGCAAGAATACCGCAAAAAGCGCTTACCAAAAGAGAATCTTATTGCTTACGATCAATTTAACATATCCGTAAAATCACAGGGAAGAAGTACATCTTATTTTCTGCGATAGTGCACGCGCCACACGCAGACATTTCGCAAAAAGAAAAACAAATTGTTCGCCACGAGAAAGGAAAAGAATAAAGTTGCGCCTTCGGGGTCCTTTTCTTTTTTCACGTCAGTACACCACAAACGATAACACGCTATCACGGAGAAGAAACTTTTTACCCCCTTTTTGATGGAATCGTTACATTCATAATTACATAATTACATATTTTTAGTAGTTGTAAAGAAAAAAGAGAACTTAAATATATATATATCTATGTTCCCTCTTTTAAGTAGTAAGATAAATCATTTGTAAATAAAGTTTCAAGATCGTCATCGATTTCCTATTATCTTTCTGGTTCTTCCTAATGGCGAGAGAGATTACCCCCGCATTCCCCTTTCGACCTATCGATACAAAGTCTCAAGATTAGTATCTCCGTTTTCGTTTAAACCAAGTAGCAACGACGTCTACCATTAATCATCGAATTACATCGTTCTTATCTCGAACCTAATGAATTCCTTTCTTTCATTCTTTCTTCCTTTCTTTCTTTCTCTTATTTTTCTAGACGTGACCGATTCGAGTCTGAACGTATTTAAGTACGATGGGGAGAAAGGGCAATAGGAAAGTAAAGAGAATAAACGCGTTGGAATGAAGGACAGGAGATTCACGCGGTAGACGAATCGAACGATCTTCTTTTATTCGAGGTATTCTTCTTCTTTTTCTTCTTCTTCTTCTTCCTCTTAGAAATAGTCAGACGTCTAAAAGGCAGGCAGGCAGCACATGGGTTAGAAGAGGGAAATAAAAAGGACGACAGTCCTTATCGCGATTTCACTATCGTACCACCGTGTAGGAATGTCTGGCCAAAGAAGATAGTAGTCCTTTTAGACGACTCGTCACCTTTTTTCTCTTGATATCCGATCGACCTCAACTCTCCCCGTGAGCTACGCGACACGAATCCGAAGAACACGTTGTCCAAATCGTTCCCCAAATACGTTTATACATTTTTTCGACTCATATATATATATATATATACAATAATATATATAAATCCTCTATTCCTATCCTTTTTTTAAAAAGCAATCTCTATCTTTTTTTTTTCGGGTGTTCGTTTCTGTCGCGGAAATCAATATTCCACCGCGAACTTCCCGTTCGTGGCGATCGACTCGCAATTTATTTTTCCCTCGAACGGGCCCGCAGTATCATTCTACACCCAAACCTCCCCCCTCCCCTGCCCTCCTCCTCAACGGGTATCTCTCTTACTCTATCCTTTCTCTCTCTTTTATCATCGTCCTCCTATCCATCCTGCCGACGAATAAAAGGAAGGATGAGAGAAACCTGGAAATCGAGAATGGAATTTGATTTCGTGGTGAGATCTCTCGTCGCGTATGGAATAAGAGATACGCTTAGGATTCTGAGGTCGCAAAACACCAAAATATATATATAGATATTTCTATCTCTCTCTCTCTCTCTCTCTTTCTCTCTCTCACTTTCTATCTCTTTCTTTTTTTTTTTATCGTTTTCTCTGCACAAGCAGAATTTATCGGTGAACCTTTCCATCGTGTTTTTAATTCCTATTTTTACGTGACTCGCGTTAAAATCAGTTACGTAACCTTGATCTCAGATAAAGGATTTGTAAAAGTATGAGAGAGAGAGAGAGAGAGAGAGAGAGAGAGAGATAGATAGCTTTCTTCGTTCGATTTTCTTTCTTTTCCTTATCTCTACGTGTCTTTCTCAGACTATACGAATGGTGTTAAAGAATAGATGGGAAAAAAGAAGAAGGAATTGAAAGAATAAGAAAAGAAGGAGAACGCCAGAATGGGGTTCGAAATGAACACCTATTTCCGACAAATAGTGCGGAAAAGTGTGAGGGCAAAAGCGAACAGGCAGGCAGGCAGGCAGGCAGGGCAGGTCCTCCTAATACGCACGACGGATCCACTGGAATTTTTCGTTTTACTTTATCTCAGACGTGGAAGTATCTCGTATAAGTATATAAAAAAGAAAGGGATAAATGTGCGTGACGTGCGTGCGTATGAGTATGAGTATGAGTATGAGAATGAGGAGGAGAAGTGCGTGAAATGTCGAAGACCGAAAAGGAGAGAGAAACGTGTCGATAATGCGAGAACAGCTCGTTCGTACGCAAAAATCGAATCTCATTTTCTCGATGATGAAGAGAAGAGATCTTACCATATGCATGAATAAATATATATATATATATATATATATGTATGTGTGTGTGTGTGTGTTTATACGTGCAAGCCCGTGTTTATACGTGCAAGCCCGTGTTTGCAAAGATTTCACAATATTTGATATCGCGTGCGAATTACTTTTATTTCTTATTTTTTTTTCTTTCCTTTTTAATACAATATTATCGCAATAATTTGATTATTATTTGTCCCTTTTTCTTTTTAATTACATATTAGAATAATCAAATATAGAATGATTGTAGAAGAATATGTAAAATAATATATAAGATACGTAACATTTATACATAAGTCAAACACAAATTACACGAAACGAGTATAAACAGAGAGTATAATGGGTTCGAGAGTCGGGAAAGCGAATCAATCAAATCGATGATAGGGTTCTTCTGATCGAACGTCGAAGTAGGGTCGAAATTCCGTGTACTGGATGTTAGAACGTTTCTGGACCAGCAGGAAACGGCACGTTCAGGAGGACGGACATACTTTGCATACCCGGTGGGCCAACGTTGTCCATTTGATGTGGTCAGGGGCTAAATCCTCTCCTTCCGAGAGGTCTCGTGGCTAGAGCGCGGTGGTAAAGAAAGACTGGAGGGGGTAAGGGAAGAAATGGGGAGGGGTAGGGAGGAGAGGAGAGGTAATCCTGGGTACGCTAGATTCTATTCACCCTTAACGGTATCTTATACTCCTGCCAGCCAGGATATTGCAAGCTGTAGGATGTTTGACTTGCCAAGTAAACCGCCGTCAATCCCACTCCTCTTTAACCACCTCCACACAGCTCTCTCCTTCTCCACGTTTCTCGTGTTCCTTCTCGATATCTACGAGCCAACCAACCAGCTCGTTTCTGCCAGACGCGTTCTAATAAGGGATATTATACTGCAGTGGTTGAAAGAGAGAGAGAGAGAGAAATATCTTTATATATATATATAGAAAGAGAGAGAGAGAGAGAGAGAGAGAGAGAGACAGACAGAGAGAAGAAGAAGAAGAAGACAATGTACAAGGAAAGAGAGCGTAAAGGGAAAGGGATAACTTTGTCCTGGCACTAGCTGGCGCTACGCTAAATTGCGGCTTACCTACCCTAATTAATTTCGGCAGATTTATATGGCGAGACTCCGAGACACGATGGTGGAAGAAAACTGAGGATAAGAAAGAGAAAAGAGATAACAAGGGTGGTAGAGTGGAAAGATGAGCGAGCGAGCCAGCCAGCCAGCCAGCAAGCCCATTCGTTCGTTCGTTCGTTCGTTCGGTATTCTGATCGTCAGAAATTAGTTGAAATAACCGCAGATGCAAATCTTTTTCTACTTCTTCTGTATCTTTTCACAATCACGTTGAATTTCAACGTAATTGACCGAAAGTATCTAATCGAGAATTAAATAACTCGAACGTTGCTTTCTCTGTAATAAAGAAAGATAAAAGAGAAGGGAAGGTAAGATAAGGTAATTTCGAAAGAATTGCGTTTAAAGAACGAACGCCAAGTCAAAAAGGTGCTGCATATAAAAGTTTCGAACGTAGTCGATAAAGTGTAAAGGAAGGGAAAAAAATAAAAAGTAAAAAGTAAAAACAAAAAACAAATAAAATGACATTTTCTCTCGCGTTTGTAGAAAGAGTTGAAATTAAGAAGAGGTCAAACATTACGGATAAGGGTATGGTTAAATTGAGAAGGTATCCTACGCGGTTGAGAGAAATTGAGGAAGACATTTACAGAAGCAAAGAAGAAATAGTCAAGATAGAAAGGTTCTTCAGAGTTTGTATTTGTGATGATGGTTGGTAGTGGTGGGGGAGATGAAAAAGAGACCATCTGACGACACGTATGTCCGTTTCGTCTCGTCTCTCAATAGAGAAGGATCAGCAATGAAGCTTCTATCTTTCTCTATCCGACTTTTGTCGAGAGGATTTGAAAAGAAATCGGAAGACTAGTCGCTGTGGTTCTTGCCACGATGGGGTTGTTATGCCACCGGGTTTTTCCCCCTTAGTGGTAGTAGAAATACCCAGTAGAGAGAAAAAGTACGCGGAAGTGAACGTCGAAACATCGGAAAAGAAAGAACGGTAGAAAAGAGGAGAAACGGAACTAAATGTGACGCGGTGTGTTGGAGCGTGTTGCGGAAATATTATTCCCTCTCTTCCATAACCGACCGACCCTCAGTTTCTCTTATTTTTTGTCTTCTTCTTCTTCTTATCTTTTTTTTTTTCCTTTTCTTTTCTTTCCACTCCTTCTTATCCCTCGCTCAAGAAAGATCTCGAGATTGCGAAAAGACACGTGTTTCACAGCCAATATGCCGAAGGAACGTTTCCGTGACGCGACAGAACGCAGACTGCCAGATGAAGAAACTTGATTTTTCCCATCGAACGCGATTTACCATCCTTCCTTCACCTTTTATCACCCCATCCTCTCTTTATTCTTTTTCTTTTCTCTCCTTTACTTTTCTTTTTTTTTTTTATATATTATATACCTTCGATTAGTTAATTTGATGGACTGATGCGGATTTTGAAATAGGAACGATAATAAACAGTGACTTCTAATCTCGAAAAAACTTCGATGCACGTTCCTCTTATTGTTGAAACAAATCGTTACACTTTGCGATAGTTGCATTTTTTATTTATATATACATAGCATATTCTTCTACGTATTATTACTTCATATTGGTTAATTCCGTTTTAGATAAAGATAAGTAATTATGATTGTAAGAGAGAAAATAAATTATCGTTGAAAATACGGTAGAAATATCGATAGGAAAGCATACGAGGTAAACCATTATCTCGTAAACTCTAGAAACGCAAGCTTACAGTTAGGGGGGGGGGCTGCTTGCTAACATCCGATTTTAGAAATATTCTCCGAAGTATTTTTCTTTCCTAAAAGTCTTGTTTGCCCGTGTATACTTCTATCTTTCTCTATCTCCGAGTTCGGAAAGTAAATTTCCGTAATTCGATTCTAGTTAATTGACGGTTTCTAACGAAGGTCTCTAGAGTTCTCTCTATTCCGATTTCGACCTTCCCTGTTTCTTCATCCTTTTCTACTATCCTTCTCTTTCTCTTTCTCTCTTTATCCAGGCTTCCGTAAGTTCACGATAGCCGCATTGCAGCAGCAGCAGCAGTAGTAGTAGCAGCAGTAGCAGCACCCAGTGTAATTTGCAAACGCGGAAAATCCTCTGCGGATGGCCCGATCTCATCAGTAGTCTGGATTTCTCGCCTACCTAGAATATGAATAAACTAAACGCTACTTTTCTCTCTCTTTCTACTTCATGGGGAGGGAGGAATACCACCCACCCATAGCCCTACACCATCCTCATCCGCGTTTCTCTCTCTTGTTTTACCAAGAAGTTCATTTCTTTCCACGTTCTTCACTTTCTCTTCTCTTTCACCTCTTCCATTTCGACCTAACTGGACGAGAATTCGTTAGGAACGTTGACATATCTATATACCTATGTATATTACATTCCGAATGAAGTTTAATAACGGTAGAACGATTCATGGAATTCGAGTAAAACTTTACGGCAAACTAAAGATTCGTTTGCCAAGAATGAAGGATTTCCTCGTGACTTTTAAACATATTATTATTAATTTTTCCCGTTGAAATCGAATACTGTGCAACTTTAACATTTTCTCGCGTCTATTGAAACATTTATTCTTTCGAAGAAAAAAAAAAAAACAACTGACTAGTCTCGCTTAGTTATTTTTTGGAATTACATTAAATTGTGATATAAGATACGTAATAATTAAAAAAGAAAAAAAGAAAAAAGAAGAAATATTTTCGAAGAACAATTTTAAGGAAGAAGACATCGAAAATGGGCATTTTTATCGATCGAGCAAATGGAGGCTAATTTGATGCGCTCGAAGGAGGAGTTCGAGATCGACTTGAAAATCGATGAACGAGCACGTTTGGTCACGCACATCGATTCCTCTTCTTCTCTCTCTCTCTCTCTCCCTCCCTCCTTTTTCTGTATACGCTAAATTCTCTTTCATGGGTGTGCCCCTTATACACAATTCTCGCACACATGCTGGAATCTTGTTTTTTCTTTTCGCATTGGCCCTGCTGCTTGCTTACGAGAGCCCACAGGGCCGATACTACTTCGTTCCTTTTGTTTTCAACCTTCTTCTTATTATTCTTTTTCTTTTCCCTTCGGCCGGACACGCGCGAGGCGCACGCGGGACACTGATTGCAATAAATTGCTATGCGTTTGCGTGTCCTACCAGACTTGTATCTCTCTCAAAGAAGAAGAAGAAGAAGAATAAGAAGAAGAAAAGGGAGATCGAACGAGCTTAATGGTCAACGTCATTTTTATTTCGGTCTTTTACTTCTCGCCACAGAAACTCATGCTGAATCTTTTTTCCATTTTATTTTCTTTCTTTCTCTCTTTACTTTAAAAGTTCTTCACTGATACGCCGTGCTACAAATAGCACTCGAACGATCGAATTTAATCTTTTTCTTCCATTTGAATTACTTTCAGATCAAAGAAGTTTATCATACATATATATATATATATAAGTATATATTTAAGATGCGCCAGAAAATCAATTCTTATTCATATATCTTTTGATTATTTTCAATACGCCAACTATTCGCAAACAAGTTTTAGCATGGTAGACGGTTAATAACGAATCACGTCGAGCGTAACCTTTAACTACAGTTCCTGTTGGAAAGCGCGCGAGCAAGCTGCAAGCTCCTAGAAACCGCTTGAAAGCTGCTTAACGACCTAATGCCATACACAACACGCATACACTCAAGTACCGCAGTCGCGACGCGACCGATCCTAATGCGATTAGAATCGCTTATAGTATCGATACTACGCGTACAACGTATAAGAGGGCGAGATAAAGATAGATAGATAGATAGATAGATAGATAGGTAGATAAATAGATAGATAGATACATAGAGATTGCAAGGGCAAATAAACTTGTTTCTCGAATGAATTCGCTACGAGAAATAAGCGATTTAAAGAGTTAAAAAGACTTTTCGTTTGGTCGAGACTTACTCGGTCGTCGTCGTGTTACATCGATTTTCATTGCACGATCCTCTTCGATTAGATAACGCCCACTAGGATTACGAGTCCCTTTCTCGGAAAGCCGATTTAGCGTTGAACGCCTGTACACTGAAAACGTAGAAACAACTTTAGCGTCGACTTTATGTCATTGCGTGTCGGATCACTCTTGAGTTCTTGTCCGATTGCTCGCGCATCAGCTCACCAATTACGGCGTATAAATCTTAAGGAATCGATCGGATCTTTCTTTTTATTTCTCTTCAATATATGTCGCTATTACTCTTTATTAGAATTCAATAATAATATCATTATAATATTATCTTAGGATCATTTGTGATATTTATTTATTTATTCCTTACAACGAACAGTAATCATTATTTCTGTCATTTCTATACTAAACGTATTCTTATTAAAAATACCACTTTAAAGCCGCTTAAAGAAATCTTTAGAATTCTAAAGAATCAAAGGTCCTCTTCTTTCAGTGTTATTATGCTAACTCATTTTCTTCAATTTTTCATTATTTTCTCATCTTTTGCATGGTTAGAAGAAGCGAATAATAATCAAGGAGAAAGATAATCCCTCAACAGATTGAATTTAATCTACACGAGATACCGAGTTACGGAGTATTTAACACATATTTTCCAGCCAGCACGTTGCTTCTCAAGCGCGTTAATTCGAGGAGGGTACAATTTTCGCGAAACTACGTTTTCTCGCATTTGTGTTGACGATTATTTCGCATCCACACTCTTTCACTCTTTATTTCTCAGTCGTTCTATTGCGATAAATGCCGGTATTCAAATGATGTACGTGTAAAAGAAAGAGTAAAAAAAAGAGAGAGAAAAAGAGAAAGAGAGTACCGTCAATGTAATTCACTGCATTCCATTATGAGCGGGGTAAAGGGGGTTTCTTTTAACGTTATTCTCGGTTCCACGCCTCTTTTCACTTTTCGAATATCCTTCTCTTTCTCTCTCTATTTTTCTCTCTCTCTCTCTCTCTCTCTTCGCGTGTCTTCACGAGGCTTGTGCTCTTTGAAGAAATTGCATTTGAAGACTCGCATCGTAAGCTTTACCGCAAGGTAGGAAATTATCGCTACTTCTTTCTCTCCCTCCCACCCCCCTTTCCTCTCCCTATTTCCTTTTCTTTCCTTTAAAAGAAACTCTCTTATGTTTCGAGCTAACCAGCGTATTATAAACGTTTGTGTCTCGATTTAATGGACTAACTTCGCGTCGAGAGACAGAGAGAAATGGAATTCGTGTCTTCCCCACGTACGATTTAATTACTCTACTCAAACAATTACTACGTCTGGATTTTGATTAGATGTACGTATGTGTAGTATATGTATGTATGTACGTATGCAGATAAGAGGAATGTTGAGAACCGTGATGACGAATATATATATGTGTATACATACCATTTGACCTAGAAATCATCATACGAAATTAGAACGAACGAGGAACGGAGTAATATAAAAATATAGCTTTCTCGAGTTCGTTAGAGCTTTCATTGCTTTGAAACTGTTATGTGAGTTTGCATCAAAGCTAGGATAGAAAGTTTTCGCACGATACTTGGTACGTATTGTAAAAGGATATATGTCTCTCGTATTTCAATGCTTTTTACTTTGTTTTTTCTTTTTTTTTCTTTTTTTTTTTGTACGTTTTACTATACGTATTTATTTATTATTTTGAACGATTTATTATATTTCGTTTTTTTTTTTATTTCTATTTTATTATTTTACTTTTCAAACACACATACGTTCCGTATATAGTCAAACTTTGTGTCAATTGTTCAAAGAAGAAGGATTATTATTTATTTAGCTTAGTCATACGAATACGTGGCCTATGTTGGTTCATAGGTATATTATACTACGAACGAACGTTGAAAATTACGAGGCGTCGGTAGTAGGCGTGCACGACACGGATCGATTTGAATTTTAAAAATCGCTCGCAACTCGTCTCTGTCATTGCAATCACACAGCCAGTGTGATGGTGCCATGGTACGTAGAAACGACGACTACCTTTGAAAAAAGAAGAACTCTCTCCCCCACCCCCCCAGAAAAAAAATAAAATGTATGAAAAGAAAAAGAAAAAAAAAGAAAATGAGCCAGCAGCGTGGTGGTAGGCAAAAATTTAACACGACCGGTACGAAAACAAAGTGCTTGATTCGAGATTTAGTATGGCCGTAAAGGCGGACTCTTCCCAGTGAAAACAAACGGACGAAGTTAACGATGTCCTCGTAACGAGCCGGGCATCGTCGTAAATATGCGCGGGTCCCGTGGGCGATAATTAATGCAATTAAGCTTCCCTTTCGTACTTTTCTCATGGACGCGCGAGAGAGACACTCTTTGGGTCATGCGAAAATCTCATCGAGTAGCCCCATACTGTTCTTTCTCTATTTTATTTCTTACTTACTTT
>NW_014569565.1:413757-483757 GCF_001313835.1 Polistes canadensis | reverse complement strand
CTCTCTCTCTCTATATATATATATCTCTTTCTCTCCCTCTCATTCTTTCTTACTTTCTTTATGACCGTCAGTCTATCTTTATCTTTCTTATGGTGTACGTAGTAGGTGAAACATCGTCGTCTTCGTCCGTAGTCAACCAACACGATCATGGTATATCACAATGGATTTAATTTTGTCGAGGATCCGTCGACTGTGTCATCGTCAGGCAGCTCCGACGTAATTGCGCTTACCGATGTAAAGCCCTATGGGTATAACCGATCATTGGACTCAGAAAGAAGACGATGAAGAATAATAAGAATAAGAATAAGAAGAAGAAGAAGTGGAGAAGGAAAAGAAGGAGAAGAAGTAAGAGAAGGAGTAAAAGTAAGAGAAGGTGGAGGAAGAATAACGTGGGCGAAAAGGTAATGGTGGTGGGCGTATGGTCGGACGCGCGTGGGCGCTCACACCGTCGCCAGTCCTCTTAAGCCTAGGCCCGTTGCTCGTGCTGACAGTACACCTCGCTTTAATGACGAAGAAAACGCGCGAAGAAAAGGTAGTTCGATGCGCAGAAGCTCACACCGATATCTTTAACGTATGATGGACGGAAAAAAGAAAAAGTGAGTGTGAGAGAGAGAGAGAGATTTAAAAAAACAAAACAACGACAAGATACCCCGGTCTGACTACTATGACTACTACTACTACTGCTATTATTATTATTATTATTATTATACTGATATCACGACACAACTATTATTACCATTATATCTTTACTACCGAAGTCTCGCGAATTCGAATCGGCGCGATCACCAAGAAGACGACTACTCTTTCTCGAGAGAGAGAGAGAGAGAGACAAACGACGGAATAAACAAGATCGTACATAATGCGCATGTCCCTTGGAATAATAATGACTCCCAACGATGTCCAACGTTGGATGGAATTTCTATTGTCGAGAACGCGTCCGGCATGTTTAATGATTTAAAGCTCATTGTTCGAGTCCTTCCACTCTTAAGATCACTGTGTCTAGAGAGAAAGAGAGAGAAAGAAAGAAAAAGAGAGAGAGAGAGAGAGAGAGAGAGAGAGATCTCGTGTAGCATATCGTCGTAGGTAGGTAGCTCTCGCATTGTAATCTGACGTTCGATGCGTCTTCCTACGAATTCGAGAGATGGGAGATACAAAAAAATATTCTCGAAGATTAGATTATTATCGATATATCGATGTTGCAATTTCAATATAAAAATTGTCATTCCATTTAAAAACGTGATAGATGTTTGCGCACAAAGTGTTTGAATAAATCATGAAATTTTGCTTTGCTTTTTTTTTTTATCGTTCTCAAAAGAAATCTCGATGTTTGTTTTTTCATTGACAAAACTTTCGTCTTACGATTCGTAGTTTTCTCTCTCTCTCTCGAGAGAGAGAGAGATCGAAAACGTCGGGATTATTATTATACGATTTAACTCGAAGAGTATAACCTTTGATTATCGAGAAAAGCTTTAGTCTGAGGGATCAAGAAAAAAAGGAAAAGGGCAGAGAGTAAAAAGAACGTTTTGCTTTTCCTTTTCTTTTTCTTTATCTTTATTTCATTCCTTTATTTTTCTTTTTTCTTTGCTTTTCTTTTCTTTTCTTTTCTTTTCTATCGGCATGTGCAAAGGAAGGAACCTTTCCCTCCCGTTTAACTATTCACCATGCATTTACTTAAACCGAAGGAAGAAGGCTAGAATCAAACTACTCCTTCGAGATATTCTCTATCCCTTACCTTCTACCTTCTTCTCGTCCTATTCCGTTTTACGATTCGAACACTTACGATGCGTTTAAGTCGGACGACTGCTTCGTACGGTTCGGGTAGAGCGTTTCCACCATTTCTTATCCCCCCCCACCTCATCTTCCGCCCCCCCTTCCAACCTCTCTCTCTCTCTCTCTTTCTCTATCTCTTTTCGAGTGTAAGCACTTCCTTACAGAAGCCAAGGTATTACATTTTGCTGGAAGGATCAACCCCAACGGGCTTTACGTCATTCTCCCTTTCCGTCTTTGGCAAATGGATTAGAAAAATTCGCGTGGACGGTTGGTTCGTTTCTTTCTCTTATTCCGTTTTTCTTTTACTCTTTACGATAATAATCGTAAGAAGAAGGAAGTCGTCCTAATTGTCCGAGGATTATTCTCAGACCAACCAAGAAATTCTCGTGAAGTTTAGTTCGACATCGGAGTATTATCGGGGATCACTATTATCGAGAATGTGAGAGTTCCGACCGTTTTCAATTAGTCCCGTGTCAGGTTTCTTTGGATTTCTAATTTAGGTTGAAAGAGAAAGAGAGAGAGAAGAGAATCAAGCTTCGTTTATAATTCGAACGGTGGTTGTGTGTGTTAGTTTTAGTTACGGTCTAAGGTTGCTGTCAGTTTAATTATCGACACGAAACATCGAAGAAATGTGTGCAAATAATAATATCAATGGGGGGGGGGAAAGAAAAAAGAAACGAAATAAATAATAAAGAAAAGGTAAATATTACGAGTGTTTTATTTTGTTATAACTAAACGTTGCGTTCGCGTTAACGATGCGTTGATTACGAGAACAAAAAAAGAAAGTCAACGTATTATATACAATGCGTAGACGAGGAAAAAGTGTCCCAGGTAAAAAAAAAGAAAAAAAAACAGACTTTTATGAGATTTCACGCGATCGCTTGGAAATTTCCCAAGAGTGAAATAGTTCTTCCACGGAGCTCGTTTAAACGCAATATCGTAAACCGTCGTTGTTTGTTACAAAACTGTACTCGTAAGTTACATTAAAATTATCAATTACCGGTAGTAGGATATATATATATATATATACCTATATGTGTATGTGTGGAGTTAAGGGGTAGTATGATATTAGAAGGATAATAGAGGAAAGAGAAGTCAAACGCTTCCTAGTTTGAAAAGTCTAGCGCTTTAAATTTCGCGAGTTTAAAGAACTTTGTTTTCCAAGTTTCTCGTAAGCGAAAGCCCATCGCGTGTCCGTCGACGGTGAAGAAATATAACGCGGACGATGGAAAGAAGAAGAAGAAGAAGAGAGGGATGGAAATAAAGAAGGAAGAAGAGAATTGGAAACGATGAGAGAGAGAGAGAGAGAGAGAGATATAAAGGAAAGCAAAAGGGCAAGAAGAAACTTTGTGCTAACAGTACGTAAGAGTTTTCAAGTTGGTACGACTACCTTTACTCGGTTATTATTCTCTTCTATTAGCTAGGAAACCACTATTAATTCTGTCATCGTATAAAGACTCTCTGCAATGGACTTTCCGTTCTTTAATATTCTGATTTCTAGCGGAACAGTAAATAATACGACTCCTTAGTTATTCCACGTTAAAGCGAAACTTTTATTCTCAAACTTAAAAAGAAAGAAAATGAGATAAAAATGTAAGCTGAATAAATATACCTCATTAGTATCGATCAATTAAATTATAATTAATTTAATACTGTACTCACAATATATATATATATATATATATAATGAATTAATTGATTTAAAGAATTTTTATCTCGAAAAATTGTCCTACGTAAAATATGATACGTATATTTATTAATACCAGAAATAAGATATATATTATATTTTTTCTGATACATCGACGTATCACGGTAAGAGAATTATTCGACGAGCGAATAATTAAAGCCCGTGAGATAGATTCGATAGATTTTATTGGCAATCCATCGAACCGTAAAGCCGTCGAATTGAACTAGACGATCGTGCCAAGCGTAATTTCTCCGGTGTTCTCTACACGTATACGGAGAGATACAAGCAAAATATACAACAGAGTGATAAAGATAGACAGACAGACAGACAGACAGATAGACAGACAGACAGAGGCACACGGTTGTCCAGTTATGGTCGCGACGATCATCATCATCGTAGCGTAATTTATTCGATTGCACGAATGGTGCACATTCGATGTATAAAATCGAGTATACCGATCGGTAATTCTCCGATATCTCCAATGGTTGTATACTCTCCTGTCTCTGTTTGCATCTCTGTTTACTGCTAGGTGTAACCATCGGCAAATGTGTTAGAATGAGAAGAGTAAGAGGTGGAGAAGGAGGTGTAGATAGAGGTGGAGGAAGTAATGGTTAGGGGGGCGGGGGCGGGGGTGAGAGGGAGGACAAGTGGAGGAGGCATTAACCGCTCTCGCGTGAAAATCGATGGCCTGCGTCGTAATGTTTTCAGGCAACACGATGAAACAACAACCGGTGGACGGGGGGGGGGGAGAGGACGGTTTGTTCACGGAATATCAGCAGCCACGACGAATATCGGCGGCGAACGTAGAAACGGCCGAGCAAGCAAGCAAGCGTGTGTTGTATTCCCGTTGTTATAACCGGTGGAGGTTCGTTAAAGCAATTTACAGCCTCGTTTGTAAACAAGCTCGTTGCTCGTTTGTTTCGCGCTTGCGTATCGTCGATCGACGCGCAGGGCGGCTTGGCTTGGCTTGGCATGGTTTGGCTTGGCTTTTATCGCGACGAGAGGAGTCACGTTCTTACGGTTGAATTCTCTCTGAATGTTTGTATCGAATAGTAGAGACAGACAGACAGACTTTAGCTATATAAACAAATATAATCGTGAATCCGATTTCGTACGTTACATTTCCTCCGTGGTTGTTACGTTCAAAAGATCGAAGGATGCCGAACTAAATTCTACGTCGCACTCCGTCTCGTCGATTTCATCTTATACGTGTGTATGTGTGTGTGTGTGTGTGTGTATGTGTTTAGATCGAATCGGATCGAACTCTCTATAACACTTTCAACTTATTCGCTTTCAATGAGAAAGAGTAAGAGAAAGAGAGGGAGAGAGAAATTTCTGATGTTACGATAAATTGTCGATTTGTGGTAACAACGTGAGAAACCGCTTGAAAGATTAAGATCGAATGGTGGAGGAGGAGGAGGAGGAGGTGGAGGAGATATACTACTCGGAGAGGACGATTCTATGTTCTCTCTCGTTCGAGTAATCACGTAGTACGCGTGTCTCGAACAATTACCGACAGTGCCGTTTCACTTAACGATAGAGAAGAGAAAATCGATCGGCTACCTTGGCTGGACGCCGCCACGTTCGCCCCCCCCTCACCCCAAACCCCCGGCACCCTGCCCTCAACCGTCCTCCCTTCTGCTCTCTCGCACGTCAGCTTTGTTCCAGGAAAATTGGATTTGTCTGAAGAATGCAAATGTAGAACCGGACTGTGGAGGGCAGGACACGTTAGGCGGAGTAAGGGGGATGTTGCATCTCGTAGATATCGTTTTAAGCTACAATAAAAAAAAAGAAGAATAAGAAGAAGGGACGACACGTAATCGTCGTCTCCGTGTTATTTTTCGCATGAGAGAAAATTACGACAATCTTAATCTCTTTTTTAATCTCCTTCTTCTCTCTCTTTTTTATTTTTTTTTTTATTTGCTTTACTTTTCGTAATTTTTCTCGACTAAAGTTGATGGTTACGTAGAAATCAAGTACATCCGAAAGGAGCGACAAGAAACTATATAATCTTGCTTTCCGTACCAAGTCAATTGCCCTAGAGCAAATCGGATCTTCGAGAACGCATGCTCTAAGATACAAAGATACTATGTATATATATATAGATATATATATATACCACTTGCATAGAAGGTAACTCGTGATTGCTTGCTACCGCGTTTTACGGTCATGAAAATCATTCGCCTGAAGCATCCTCTACCACCTTATCTTACAACAAGAGTTTACTTTGGGATAGATCAATCGATAGATCGATCGATCGATTGATCGATCAATCTATACTATCGAAGGATCGAAAAGACGTTGAAATATGTCCATAAACGTTATCTAACGACTACCGTTTAGAGAAAATCTCCTTAATCTTGTGAATGTGAATTGAAAGAGTTGTTACACTTTGACCTTATTGCAGTATAACGTATAAACTCTTGATAATTGAATTCGCAAAGAGAACTACTTTGTCGTTATTGCTTACTTTATTAATCCTCTCGAAGAGAGGGGAGGAGTATTTTATAATTTTGATAAAATTTCAAGGAAAAATAAAACGCGTTATAAGAAAATGTTCGGTAAGTTTAAAATCACGTCGGCGTTATTACGCTTCTCGTCTTTTACGAGTTAGAAAAGACGAGAAAAACAGCGAGTAAAATCAGGAAGAGGTAGGATAGATAATCTAAACGAGTGAGTATTCAACGGAGACAGGGATGGGGAAAAAAGAGAGAGAGAGAGAGAGAGAGAGAGAGAGAATGTGCCACGCGTGTGCGTATTTTCAGCTAGGAGAAAACAACTCTGACTAGCTCGCAAAATTCTCGTAAAGTAGCGTCACGCTCGTCTCGACAGGTTGTAATCAGATATCTCCGTTGAGTAGCTAGTACTGACTTACACAAGACGCTTCTCGTTCGAGTCGTGATTTATCCGCGTAATAATATTTCTTTTTTTTGTTATCTTTTTCTTACTTACCGTCTTGTTATTCATTATTTTTGTTGCTTCTCTCTTATCTCCCCTTTATCAAGGATATATTATAAGCTTCGTCAGGTAAATGCCGCAACAACATAAAAGCAGGAAAGGATAGTCGCCAAAGCTGGACGATGATGACGACGGGAGGAGGAACGGGAGTAGGAAGAGAAGGAGGAGAACGGAAGGGATAATTTAACGATAATTTATGAAAAGCGGTTATGTCAGGAAGACGCGTGTGTGGAAGTACAGTAGCCGAACTGGTTCGCGAACGTGTAGTATTTAAACATTATGGCTCTCTGGAACAACGTGTAATTTTGTATCTCTCTCTCTACCGTGAAATTAATCAAAGCAGCGCCCAAGTATATACCACCATGCTTCTCTCTCTCTCTCTCTCTCTTTCTCTCTCGTAGAAATTCCCTTGCGTACCGTTAAAATAATTATTCGAGTTGGACGATCTTTTATTCTCTTTCTTTTCATTTTTTCTTTATTTTCTCCTTATCTCCGAGTGAGTTTCATTTTTTTTGATGAAGAGAATAATAGTAGAAAGAAAGAAGAATGACGAGTGGTTGATGTTGTTGTACGATTCAGGTCGATGATTTGACACCGGTTTGACTCTAGTGTCGTAGGTGAGGTGGAAAAGCGACAGAGAAAGAGAAAGAGAAAGAGAGTGAGAGAAAGATAAAGACAAAGACAAAGACAAAGACAAAGACAAAGACGTATCGCGTGACCACGATGATCGATGTCCGTCCGGATTAAATAATTCAGGAATTTCCGAGAGTATAGTCAGTTTCGTGCATAACGAACGTGCTGTACAGTCCAGTTGCCATTTTACAGTCGACGTTGGCTATAAGATTCTAAAAGGTAGGTTAAAATGTGGCTATCATCTAGCAATATTGCATCACATCGGGAGAACAATGGCTAGATCGCGAATGCATCGAATTTTTCATTTCTCTCTCTCTCTCTTTTTTCTCTTTTATTTTTTTTTTATTTTTTCTTTCTATATTTCTCTGGGAACACATATCGATAAATATCGATCGATCTTAATCTCCGTATGGCTCTTGAAATTTCGAAAAAAATATATTTCTTTCGCGTATAAAATTGGAACGATGTCATTCTCTTTTTTTTTCTCTCTCTCTCTCTCTCTCTCTTTCTCTTTCTCTTGTGCTCTTTTTCTTTCTTTACTTCAATTCGTACCATGACAGCATCCAGGATAAATTTATGCATTAATTTTTCTGCCGAGAATTCAATCGAAAATGGAAGCGTTATTTTCACGAAGAGGATTCATTCTAAAAATATATGGGAAACTCTTAGATACGACAGAAAAAAAGAGAGAGAGAGAGAGAGAGAGTGATAGTGATAGAGGGAGAGGGAAGGGGAAGGAGTGGCAGCGAGGGAAAGGGGAGGATCATATTGACAGTTTCTATTCGCGCCATCGAATTCTTCGATTTCAACGGCCGATCGACTTGTCATTTTACTACTTGTCGATGAATCGTCCAAGCTGCTCTCGTTAAAGTTGTCGACATTGAAAAGTGAGTAAAGAATATAGTAAGAGAAAAAGAGAGAAAGAGAAAGAGAGACAGGACCAGAAAGAGAGAAACGAAGAAGGAAAAGGAAAAGGATCGAGGGTCAGACGATTCCTTTCGAATCTCTTCTGCTTTACATATAGATCGAGGCACCTTCGAAGAAAAGGAATTGGATTTATAATAATACTTAAACTCGCGAGAGAGAGAGAGAGAGAGAGAGAGAGAGGTCGCGATCGTAAAGCGTGCGACGGCTTTAAAAATTTTTTTACGGCGGCCTCCGCTGACTTCCAGAGATTAAAAAGAGAAAAAAAAAATGAAAGAATAACGCAACGAGAGAAAAGTATCGAAACGCAGATGGTAGTGAACGTTAGCTGAAAAAACATAAATCAAACGTTGATTTTACCGTTGACGACGCGTAACGTTTAACGGAACGTTAACGCGAATCAATAACAAACGTAAAAGATCTTGGAATACTCGTGTCGGGATTTTATCGACGACAACGTTAGGACGTTAATTCTCATTGTAGAATATTATGGGTATCATAAAGTGCCTTTGGTCCCTTTTCTCGTAGTCGCCGCAAACGCCACCGGCCGGCCGGTCACGGCGATGACGGCATCTATCCTTCCTTCTCTTTCTTATAGGAAAGGAGAATGGCGAATCTATAACGACTTGTATTCGTTTCCTCGATAATGTCGTCCCTTTAACCGACGATTAACTTCGTTTTCCTTCTTGCGGATGATCACGGTCGTACGTCGTAGTATACACTCGGATTTTATGGGCCTATAATGGAGCCTTTCTCGTTTGAATGAGGAGAAGAAAGAGGATCAGAGGGACGGATATGGAACGTAAATGTCCAAGGAGGTAGGAAAAGTACGATAAATAACGAAAACTTTGTGTATCGCTTTGTATACACTAGCACGCTCGCGTACATATGTGTCTGTGTGTGTATATATATATATATATATATGATATATATTATATCTATGAGAAAGAAAAAGAAATGAAGAAGCTGTTGCACTCTCGTGGTTTAGAGAAGCAGTGCTTTTTAAAACGTGGGTGGGGAATTGTTCCGAGAGGGAGTTATCCAATATGGTTGTATAAACGTGTATAAATATATATGTATATATGTATATATAAAAGCAGAAATTTCTACGTGTTAGAGGATACACAGGAAGCGTCCACCTACGTCTTTCAGCTACTCGATGGAATATCCATTTGTCGACGTCTCGTTCCTTACGGCGATGAGGCTACTCCATAAGGGATATCGCTGTTTATTGGACGTATCCACCTTTGGATCGTCGGAACTTGTCGAATGTTAGTGGAAAAGAGACAAGTAGAATGAGAGAAAGATAAAGATAAAAAGAAAGAATGGGAAGGGAAGAGAAAGGAAGGTCCTCCTTTCCTCTTTGTGTCTCTTCACTCACACGAATGACGTCGCTGCGGGATATATACTATCGAATATATAATATTTCGAATACGCGAATAACTTTTTTTCTCGTTCTAGCACCACATTTATATGGGAAAATATTCGCCAATGTCATTAGTTTTCACTTTTTTCTGATCGATTATTTCGAATTAGGATGCGTTTGTGAAAATACATTTGTAATAAAAATAGGATCGATATGACAAATGGGGGTATCTTCTTTACATATCGTATTCATGTGTGCAATAAGATATACGTCTACTACTATGTAAATTTTTTCGTTTTTTGATGAAGAAGATTTTTCTCGAAGAAAGCTCTTTCTATATCGTGGAAAAGAAGTTTTTATTCTGGCAAAGTGAATCCATAAGAACCGAGGACATCTACATTTTGGACGATCACGTTTAATGGAATAATCCATTCGACGAATGGTTCTCTCGTCGCCGATAGTTCCTCCCCATCCCCCCTTTGTCCCCTCTCCAACATCCCTTCCCGGATCTTTTTTTTTTTTTTTATCTTTTTGCGTTATATATTATATGTACCTACTTCGACATTTACTTTTATTCGTACGGTTATTGATAAACGATAAAATTCAGCCGGAAGTTTCCCTCGTTCATAAATTTCACGGCACTTCCGTACGACGAGAAACGTTCGACAAACCGTTCGCGACAAATAAATCACTTCTTTCAATCCCCCTTTTGGAATGGGGAACCGCGAGAGAAGGACGATTTTTTTCCCCGACTAACCGTAATCCTAAAGACCTACGAATTAAGGAACTACTCGATGGAGAAGACCCTTCGATCAAAATTATTATTACGTGTGATTTATAAGACGTTAAATACTTAACGAAGATTGTGCAAACAGAGAGAGAGAGAGAGAGAGAGAGAGAATTCGTTTTAATATATTAGTTTCGATTTATCATCTTCTCTCTTTTCTTTTCTTTACTCGTGATACGATAAATATATGTAGTAGTTATAATAGGTTCAAATAAATGAACTTTTTGCGAACAAACCACACACATATAATTTACATGAAAATCATCAGTGTAGCCGATTAAATCATTTATACGTTCAGCATTTATGATTAAATCAATATTTAATAAAAATTTATTTTTATATAATAATTATATCTCGTATCAGCAGAAAATTTATGCATTATTTAATAGTATAAAATAATAATAATAATAATAATAATAATAATAATAATAATAATAGCGTATGTATTTATTGAATAAACATATTTTGAATAATTAATTGGTACATTAATACAATGCACGATACACACGATAAAAATAAGCTGAATAATTTAGTTTATATCAAAATTGATAGGCATATATATGCTTTTCTACGGTGCATAAAGTATTCCTATCTTCAAAAAAAAAAGATAAAAATAATGGAGAAGTTGTAAGTTGAATTGATTAATCGTATTACATGAGAAATTATTACCTGTCAACTTTCGTCAAGCTTATGAAAAATGAGTAAGTGAATACTTGTTTAACGACGTATCTCGAGTTAATATTAATCGAAAATGGTTGGATAAATGTTGAAAATGTTATGAGAGAGAAAGAGAGAGAGAGAGGAGCGTGGATGCGAGAAGTTTGTTTCGTGCGGGCAAGGGAACGATCGGATAGTAGTCGAGATGCGTGTTTTCCGGAACGGAACTGGGAGGACTTTGAATTACTTACGTCGTTTTACAACGTCGACTTTACCTTCGGTATATCTCGAATGGAAATATAACTACACGAAGCTTGTTTGTCCCTCATTTTCTCGCTAACTCTCTCTCTCTCTCTCTTTTTTTCATATTCTTTTTTACTTCGTTTCTCACACACAGCCCTTTTTTTCTTCATCAACTTTTCTTTCAACTTGTTGTCCTGTTATCTTTTTATTTTTCTTTCTCTTTCTTAGCACACACACACACACACACATCTATACTCCGAGAATATTTCTCTTTCATCTTCGACCGAAATCCTACTACACCCCAAACCATGGAATGCAAATCGTATTTTGCTGTAAAACGTGTCGCTACCCTACCACGGAAGCCATCACGGCAAATGTAGATATCGTACCAACGAATCAATGGTGGTTGGGAGGGTTAGAAAGAACGAGTATCCTGCTGAGGAGGACAGAAAATAGAAGATGTTAAAAGGGATGAAGGAGAGAGGGTTTCTCGAATATATGTATATAGGCAAGAGCCCATCTCGAAAGAAAAATACAAGGGTAAGGGGGATTGTTCTTGGTGGAACGGCTGCTTGGGTGGGACGAAGAAAAGAAAAGAAAAGAAAAGAAAAGAAAAGAAAAGGGAAGAAAATGAAAAAAATAAGGATAGTAAAGTTCTCTGCCGGTCGCGCATAATGCCGACGCATCCTTCGTATAAACTTTCGGGAATGGTTTCTTAAACAAGAGCCGAACTATTTCCATATCGATAAAACTCTCCTGCTCAATTTTCTACGGTCGTTTTGTCCTTCGCATTGGGTAGATTGATATCAAGAAAAATATTATATTGTTTTAAACCAGAGTTTTATCTTTAACAAATATTTGAAAAACAATTCCAACGACAATAGATTGCTGTTTGCATTTTGTTTTTTGTTATGATTGTTAATAATTAATATTAAAATACATTTGTCATTAACTTTTTCTTCCTTCGTTACGTAATATGTATCTTTTAGAATTTTTCAAATATCATTAATATTTTTATTATTACTAGGTACAATTTTTTCAGTTTATACTAAAAACATTAATATGACAAATATAAAATATTACACAAATACTTATATTATATATCATTTGTGAGAAAAAGTAAATGTTATCAGTATATGTATTATAAAATAAAGAGGAAAAGAAAGAGAGAGAGAGAGAGAGAGAGAGAGAGAGAGAGAGAGAAAGAGAGAGAATATATCGAATCCAAGTTGGGAATGAAATTAACTTTAGAAACAACTTCGAGTGAATAAAATAAGATCTATATTAGAAGACAAGATCTTCCTATTCCATCCTAAGGGGAAGTCAAAGTAGACAGCAAAGCATATCGTTAGATGGGAAATTTCGAAAGAGGTCAGAATTCGCGATTCCAAACTCCGCTCGTGCGTTTTCGATCTAATTCAAGAGAGGGTACGGTGCGGTGGTACGCGGAATAATTTTCGCTGTACTATGAAACTGGAAGAGAGAGATAGATAGAGATAGAGATAGAGAAAGGAAGAAAGGAATGGAGGTAACTTTATAGAGACGTGCATACGTTCTACGTGATCTAACTCGTATGCTATATGTGTATTACATTTGTATTTACGCGTGTGTTGTCGGTGTGCGTGAATATTCGCGAGCGGAGATGCGCAATCCGGGAGCGTGTCACCGCGTTAATAATAATGGGGATTTGGAGTCGTGCGGGTTGCTTCACATGCAAATCAGACAATCGTGGCCAATAGATACATGGGGTTGATGGTGGTGCACCGAAGAGCGAGAGGTAGAGGAAGGGTTGAAGCTTCGGACGGTAGCTTTAATTAGATTACTCCGCTATCGTCGTCTACCTTTGCCACGTTCGCTTTTCTCTCTCTCTCTCTCTCTCTCTTTCTCTGTCACATAGCTTCCTCGTTCATTAAACGAGAAGTGACACTCTGACGTATATACGTAAAGTACGTTAATTGATAAACGTTTCGGATCGATGACAGCCGATCGTTTCTCTATAAAATCAATTATACGGAACATGATAAAATAGAACAAAGAGGATATACGTGAACGTAATGATACGTATTAAACATTTTAGAGAGAAAATTTTGCTTTTGTTCTATCGACAAAAATGTAATCAATGAAAGTATACGATATTAGAATGATATATTAGGGTGTCCGAAAAAGAATGGTATGCTAAGTAGGAAAAACTAATAAACTAGTGTTAATGGATAGCTGGGACAAGGGTGTATGGTGAAGCGAATGGGAGGGCCAATGACATGGAAAGTGAAAAGTGTAGAGAAAAAGAAAAGCATAAGAGAGAGAGAGAGAGAGAGAGAATGAATGAAAGGGAGACAATAATACCCGAGGCTATAGAGAAAGAAAAAGAGAGAGAGAGAGAGGGAGAAAGGGGAGAAAACTCGACTGCCGTGCATGGCCCTTTCTTGCCGATGATTGGACACATTCCACTAGCTTCCTCGTCAAGCACGACGGGTTTGTCATTGTTTCGCGACAAATTAGTTTGTCAAAACCGCTGGGAGAGAGTGAGTGACTCGCGCGAGTCATTTCGTCTTGGAACGCGACTAGGCTTGGAATTGAAAGAGAGAAAGAGAGAGAAAGAGAGAGAGATAAATTGAAAGTGGTAGGAGGAAGGGAGGCGGAGTTAGAGACAAACTAAAATGCCAACCATACCAACCAATGTATATTTCTGTGCGCAATTCGTCCGTCTTTTCAACACTGAAGGTTCAACGAACTTTACTGAAAAGTGGACGTAGTATTGTCGTATCTGTTGTTACGTTCTCCATCGGTGTTATTAATAATTTTTCTTTCTACATTAAACGTCCTGAGAATAGTATATTTTTCAACGTTAAAAAAGTACTTGCGAATCGTACATAAAAAAGATTGTTTCGCTAACGACAACCTTATCAACAATCATTGTATCACGATAATATCGTCAATAATTAAAATTAATAATCGTGTCGTGAGCAATAATAATCTGCAGTGTGTTAAACGAATTCGCATAGCTATGATATATGCGTAAACTCTAAAGCTATGTCTATGAATTAAACTTAATTATTATTGCATAATATGTCACGGTAGCGATGCAATTTCTGTATGGAAATATAAAGTTAAAGAGAGAATGAAAGAAAGAGAAACGTGCGTGGCTTAACGGCAAAGTAACATCACCGAATCACCATTTTGCATTTTTCATTCCTTTTTTAATTACAGCACGACCGAGCTCCCGACCTTACGAATTTATAACGTGGCATTATGTTAATGAGGGTGAAGCGCGTGAAATTGCAGCCATGCGTAAAAAAGACAACATGAGAAAAATAAAGAAAGAGAGAGAGAGAAAATGAAAGAAAGAGTTAACATGAATGAGTAAGACAAAAAAAATGAAAAAAGAAAAGGAGAAAAGATCGAAAGAGAAAAATTATATTTTCTTGTACGAGATAACACCCCTATGTCGGTGCATTGTGCGTTGTAAGACATCACCCGGTATATACCGTAATTACCTACAATCAGTCATGGGATTACGTTGATTCTACGGTCTCGAGTGTCCCTGCCATTCGTTTCTTTCTTCTAACGTCTATCTCGCATGCACAATCACCACCGGTAGTGTAACACTACGAGAGGAAAACGTTACTGTGAGCGTGCCTGAATGCATACCATCCCTTTACCTTTCCGTTAAACCTCTCTCTCTCTCTCTCTCTTTTCCTCCAATTGGTCCCCTTATACACGGGAAAGTTTTTGCAGACTTCGTTGAATCGTGAATCATGGAGGAAGCAGAAATCTACCATAATTTCTTTCACGGTAGCGATAAAAATGTGCCGGTTTAGTTGGTTCCCGTGCAAAAAAGAAATGCCGAGCAAGGATGGAAAGAAAAAGTGTGTGGATGGAAGGAAAGAGGAGGAATAAGAGTAGGAGAAATGACCGTCGTCCGACCGGTCGAAACACTTTCGTCGAAAAGCATGGAAAATGGAGAAAAACTTCAAGCTGAAGTGTTCTCTAAAGTAAGGCCAGGATAAATAACTTTGTTCTCGTCGCGCCTTGTTTTTTGAGAGAGAGAGAGAGCAAACAGAAACGGTGGAACGCTACTAACGTTCTTTTCCAGTTAGTAATAAAGCGTGATGCATAGCACCTGCTGACATAACTTCGTGACTTTCAGAGTTAGTTGGTCCTTGTTGCCGTGGCAAAGCTCCTTTCCCCTCCCCCCATTTCCCCCTCCCGTCTCAGTCCTAGTGAATTTTTATCGCTAAAGTTACGATTAGAATCGATGGCTTCTGAGTGAGTCAACCGGTTACTTCTCACTTCTCTTCGATGTTTACGCGTGGGTGCAAAGTTACGAAGCAGGTGTGAGAAGTATTATCCCGTTTCTTCTTCTTTTTTCGAAGGAAGGAAAAAAAAACAACAACAACACCACACAACGTACCACGTAGGTTCTTCTTTTCCATTATCGAACTTTTTATTCCCTCTCACCCCTTGGGAGTATCAATTTTTTTAATTTCCGGACCGTTCAATGATCCCTTTCTTTTCGTGACGATCGATCACACACTCTGGGTCTTTTACAATTCTATGAGACTGATCAAATCTACGAATATACGAACTCTTTATTTTGCCGATCTCTTATCAATCGTTTATCTTTTTATTTTTCTATGTTAATGATTTTATTCGAAATTAAATTGAGCAACAATTTTAAATAAAAATATTCACTGACAATATATATATGATAAATCAACTTTCTTACTCGAAAGATGACTCGAATAGAGTCGGAATCTCGAACTCAAGTTATCTGAACGATAATAAATTAAAAGTCTTTTTATAAAATACAGCTTTTCTTCTTTATCTACTACGAACAAGTGAAATACATAGATATAAGAGAAAGAAAGAGAGAGAGAGTGAGTTGAGGCTCGAAGGGAAGCAGTAGTGTGATGGACGAGCAGCGTCAGAAGTGAAATTCCCTGGGTACAGGATGCGAATCGCTATGGGGATATGTATGCAGTTATGCAGACTCCACCGATGCGTCACTCTAGCGTATTATACGTCGTGCCACGGGATAGCATATTCCCTTGAGATCCTTCAACAGTCAGGGGTCCTGCCGGAGATATAGTCCGTCATACTCTTGGTAGATACTCTCTCTCTCTCTCTTTTTCATTTTATTTCCTTAGTCACAACTTGTCGCGTGTACGAAGATCTTTTTTTCTATCTTGAAAAAGAAATTTGATTCTCTTAAATCAAATCGTGAAAAAACTGCATAAATTTCTACTTACACGAGAGTTTAGTTTTTCTCGATCATTTTATAAGCGTTTTCTATTCGATGATAAAATTTATGTTAAGAAAAATAAGAATTGTAAATTAATATATATATATATACTATCTATTGTGGTAAGCTTATGCAAAGAGAATTTAAAGATCGTTTAATGATTCAGCAAAGTGATAAAAGGTTCAAGGATTTCGGTGTATCTTGGTAATAACATCGCGAATGGTAGGCGTGGTTTACAAACGACGTGTTCTTCCAACCATCGTGCTTGTTCCTGTCGAAGTTATCTGTCAATTTTGTAGCGGTCCATTGGAAGATACACGTTCTTGCCTTCTTGAAGAAATTTATATTATACAGAAAAAGAAACGCGGTTGCGTTAAAATTATGCGCTCGTTCAAGCAGATCGCGGAATGTGCTTGTTAACGTACATATCTCAAGTCGAGTTAAACGCGTAACTATTACGAAACACCATGCTACGACAGTATCGAAAATATTCGTTAGATAAATATTTTTACTTCCTATCTAATTAGATCGAAGTTTTTTTTCCCCGATAAAAATCGAAAAGATAAAAGTCTAGTCTATAAATCGAAATGTTTTTCTGTTTAATAAGATCTATGTTTTTTTTCGTGGGTTTCTCGAAGTGGAGCGTATTAAATAAATTCTATAAAATTGAAGAATATTTTTATCTTAATTAAAATATACCTTGTGACATTATTCCCTCGAGTTTTATATATATATTTCTTTTTATAGATTCACATTGAAATAATAATCAACGATAGATTGAACAAAACGTGCGTGTTTTTTTGGTAGTTATTAAATTTGTATAAATTCGTGAAACGAATATTTAGCGAAAATGACTTGTGTTGCATAGATATGGACAAGGGAAAGATAAAAGAGAGAGAAAGATAACCATACGTCTGTTTACACGCGAGAGAAAAAGAAAGAAAGAGAGAGAGAGAGAGAGAGAGTTTGACAACCGTTTGGAATAATTACCAACATCGGCAAATTGGAATAGGTGTTTTGGGATCGGAAGCAATTAATCTCTAGCGTGTCGTGATAATGACGAGAGGATTTTCCTAATTAGAACCTTCGATGCGTCGAACGTTCATCTGCTTCGCGTTACTACGCCATTTTCCTGCTAGATTACATTGCAAAGCTCATTATTTCCCGTTTTAATGTCGGCACGGAATCGACTAAAATGTCACCGATGGATTCATTAATTTCAGCTTTCGCTTGTAGGAGTTCAAATATGCGTGACCATCGAAATCCAATTTTGTTAACTCATTTCTACGAAGTAATAAAACTTGATACGAAACGATAGGATAGGATACGATACGATACGATACGAACGGAGTGAACTAACAAACGTAGGAAAATCAACGGCGCCGATTCGTCCACGTGTTACCGGCGACTCTCCTCTCGGAAATTAATGATCGACGCTCATGACGAAATACCGAATCCTGCGTATTCGATTAAATCCGAGCAGAAATTTTAACAATAATACGATTATACTCATCCGTTGACCTCATCTCTTCTCCGTCGTCCATTCCTGCTTTTACCGATCGTGCTTTTTCAACAAAAACGAAATAATATTTCTCTCGTCGCGCCCGTAGTGCATTTGTATTATGTCCCCTGATCATCTCATTTAACTTCGAACCGTTTTCGACAAACCTGATAAACTGACTCCCTTCATTTGTTGCCCTTTCCTCCAAAACCTCTCCCCCCCCCTCCGTTCATCCACTCCACTTATCCACCCACCTCCCAACTCTTCGTTTCAAATATCGTTTAAATAAATTGTCGTGAAAATAAATGAATTCAAATGTTCAGGCGACGCTTCGTCGCTCGTCGATCTATACCAATACCACCATATTCGTTCGCAGGGGGTTGGGTTCGTAAATTCTAAAGTTTCATCGCGTTTACAACGCTCGGGCGAATATAAAAAAGATTCTTCCACGGGACGAGCAGCAGTGTTGATTAATATTAGACTAAACCAATGGTCGTTCCACAGAGAGTAGTACGTATCTTTTATTCACTTTTGACTATTTTTGTTTTTACATGCATCCCTTTGTCCCCGCTCTTTCTTTCCCTCTTGATTTCTCTACTACTTTTTTTTTTTTGCTTTTTTTCTTTTGTTTCTTTTTACGTCCAACGATTGGAAGCGTAGAATTAAAACACGACGTCTATCCGAGAGCCAGGGGAAAAGGAAAATAAAAAGAAAAAGAAGAAAAAAATATAGAAAAGAGAGAGAGAGAGAGAAAGAGGGAATGAAAAATGCGTTTACCAAAATTTATCTTCCTTTCTCTCGTTGCACTTTCCCCACACTAATTTTGTATATACATATATATATATATATAAAAGAATATAAATATATATTCCTTTTTTTTTTTTCATTGTTTTATTTAAAATCCCATCCAACAGCAAAAAAAAAAGAAAAACCATTGGTCCTAGCCGTCAGAATTTCAAGTACGACTAGTGTACAAGCAATTAAATTCGCGTTTAAGTGCCATCGGGTATTTCTTTTTCACTGCTGCTGTTCCACAGGCCGCACCACCACCAGAGGTACATTTTTTTGTTCTCATCCATGACACAATTCTCACGCATGCAGGAACCAACGCACGGTATTGGTTATCGCAGTAGACACAGACGGTACCCGCGACAAGTTTGCTATCTCTCTCTCTCTCTCTCTTCCTCCCTCTCCCACAAATCGGGGAACATCGATTCGATCGATCGTCCCCTTGTAATTAAGGAGGGTCCTAACGAGGCGCCGCATTTCAATGGTATAATAATCGAGCGTCATCGTGCTTTCCTCTCTCACTCCCTCACACACATGTACACACGCGCATACAGGCAGGCAGGCCGGCAGACAGGCAGACAGACACACGGGCGAGCGAACGCGCATACACAAATATATAGGTAGATATATATATATATATATATATTCTCTCGGATAGTAGAAAGGGATCGGAAACAGTCGGCACGGAGAGAGATAATCCTACGGATCAGAGGAGCCCGAGGAGAGTAGCAACACTGCGACATTACCTCGTAAATTCCATGCTTGTGCGTGACTCACGATACGATCGAGCCCTTTTGGATTAGCAATCACCCTCTTCATCCTACGTCGTCTTTCTCTTTCTATTTCTATTTCTATTTCTCTTACTCTTACTCTCTTATTGTTAATGTAAAGAGTTTCCTCTAACTAGTAGTAGTCGTACCAACTTAATACTTTGCCCATTCTACTCTACTATCGAACGAAATTGTAAGATCGACCGAGCGAAAACTCGAAATCGGTTTTCGAAGAAGAAATAGAGAAAGAGAGAGAAAGAGAGAGGGAAGGAGAACACGTTGGTTAAAAGGGATATCCCATTTCGAGACGGATCCTCGTCACGCTCGATCGGATCGAAAGATCCTACCTTAATTTCGACTTGCGATCTAGAATTGAGAGATGGGAGAGATCGTTACGAAATTGTATCCACCCTCTCTCAACTATCGGTGGATTTCAATGAAACCGATAGAGGGTAATTAATTTCGCGAAGAGGAAAGCGTTGTTCTCTAAGTAATGGAAATGATCAATATCCAGTGTGTGTATGTCATAGGTCCTACTTTGTTCGGTGACACGTGTAATGTTCTTGAAACGTGTCGGTTTGAATCATTACAACAACGATTGCCCAAAGTTCACGCGATCGTTCCATTTTTACATTTTCTACATGATCCAATCACTATGAATCATTAATATTGTTTTTCACATCTTTCGAAAACTTTTCGTAGGCATTTGCATTGTTGTGTTTTTTTTTTCCATGAAATTGATAACAAATAGTAGCGAAAAAAAAACAAGCTAAACGATTTTTAAGTAAAATCGCTTATTTCAAGAAAAATAAAGTATATTCCAATCTGAAATCGACGTTCTTCGAGTGTACTTTTCGACGGATCACACCAACCTGTCTTTTTTCTTCTTTTTTTTTCCTTTTATCTTGTCTGTCTTTCACCTCGAGCCTTGTGATGGTGGTGAAGGAGGAAGGGGAAAATAAAGAGAGGTAAAAGTAAGGAGATAACGTGGCACAATAGCCGACGAGAGTGGCTTCTTAGCATCCACGATTGCATTAGTCAAATTCTTATTCCTCTGCTGTACCCTTAAAGGACTTTCAAGAGAAGGAACGAACATGCTAAAAGAAGACGAAAGAAAAAAGAAGAAGAAGACAAAAAAAAAAGAAAAGAAATTTGTTCGACGACGAGTCCACGAGAAGTGGTAAGAAAACGAAAGGAAGAAGAGTACTAGCAGCAACAACAGAAGTAGTCAGGGGGTTTGAGTTAGAGTCTCTGTCCGAGGACGGAAACGTGTCGCTTCCTACCGTACATTGGCTTGTAATGCGAAACTAAAACAGAATTATATGCCACCCTCGTTGGTAGAACAGAGAACAAAGTGATAAAAAGAAAAAAAAAAAAAAGAAAAGAAAAGAAGAAAAAGAAGATAGAAAAAGAAGATTCGAAGGGTGATTTTTCTCAGCGAGGGTAGTTGTCATCGCTTGCTATACATTCTCGTATCGAAATAGGGGGTGCATTTTAACAAGAGTGAAAAAAAAGTATCTACGTTCTGTTTAAGGCCACGTTTCGTGTCTGAAGGAGGAAGTTTTGGGTTTTACCGAAAAAAAAGGAAGAGAGAGGGAGGGGAAAGGAAGGAAGAATACGAAGTACGCGATGTCACGTTGTGTTTTACTCTTCGGAAAACTTTGATGGTGGTGTAAAAGGGGGAGGATGGATCATCGGGGAAACGTATTGATTCGATGGTGCATCCCAACCAACCAACCAAGCACCTGTCTACTCCCTTTTTCCTTCCATCTCTTCGCCATCCATCCTCGAAAATCTCGCTGATTGATTTGCAGTATTTCGAGGATTACCATACCACAATTCTGAACATTTTCACCGACCAACGAAATTCTATTCGCGTCAAGGAAAATGCCGTTTATTATCTGTTACGGTGTTAGAAGTGAGAATAGCGGGGGAGTAATGGACCGTTGTTTTTTTTTTTGTTTAAGTGAAAAACGACTGGGCAAATTGCCAATAACAGTATCGAAATGAAATATTTATGAATGGGGGATAGTACCACCCACGATTTCGGAAGGAAGTATAAAAATCTTGTTGCTCGCGCAAAACGCAAATATATACGTTAAAGTATATTTACGTTGAAGGAAATATTATGTAAGAAGGAAGATATAAATATAATGCTTCGAAAATTCGATGTAAAGGAATGATAGAAGGTAAGAAAAAAGAAAATATAAAATAAAGTGTATTATATAAATTTTGACAAAATAACAATCGAAAGAGTAATGTCGTCGTCGTCTAAGGTGTGCGGTGTTGTTCCTTTCGGTCGTCTATGAGAAAAATGGGAGAAATGGCTTCTTATTGCTTCTCGCACGTGTCGAGCAAAACCGTTTCGAGATCGGCGTATCGAGTCGTAGCTCAAGCTCCAAAGCATATTTCAGTCTCGCCTTACAAAACTAGCTCGTAAATCTTCTCACTCAGAGTCGGCGAGACAAACAAGAACGACGACGACAACGACGACGTACGGTTGAGGTGGCTGCCAAATTTCACGAGAAGGTGAAGAAGGAAGAGGGAGGAAGAAGTGGTGGTCGCGTGGATCTAAGAAAATAAAATAAAATACTTTCGTTCGTTTACTGCCACGAGAAAATTGAATTCTTTTTTTTTTTTTGTAGGTTTCTTCTTATTCTTATTTTTATTTAATTATATTCACACACAGTTATTTATGTTTTCACGTTTTATTTTCGTTTTTATTTATTTACGTTTTAGAAATGACATTAATGTGATCTGAACGATTTTACTTTTTTTTTCTTTATACGAACGATTTAGTTTTTATTTACGTTTTAATAATATACGAAATAGTTTATTTCGATAATGAATATTAAATTATTGCAAAGATTTCTTTTGAACCATAACGTCTTTCTCACGATCGTTCATCTTTCCCTCGATTTTGGTTTTTCTTTTTCTTTTTTCTCGTTTATAATTGCGTTGCTTCAGCAACGATATCGCTGCTGGTCGCTTTCCGAGAGGTCGTCTCGCCGACAACGTCGAAAGGCACAACAGGAGCCAAGAGTATTATATTTCAATGGTATCGATTATGTTTCCACACTGATATTTCGTTTTGAACCACCCTCGTGCACTCGTCGAACGTATCGGCGTATCAATGTTTCTCGTGAATACCAAAAACAAACGGCATCCCTTTGCCTATGTTTACAACAAATTACTTACTTTACATATGATGTTTCTACAATAATCATTGTCTATTGTTATCGTAATAAAATCTTATTTTTATTATCGCTACACAAAACTTATATTCCATTCGCAATTAATTAAATTCATTTTTTCAACTGATATTCGATAAAATATTTCAACTCTAATTCTTTATATTATAGACAAAAAAATTACAAAATTATTTCTATTCAAATGTTAATGATATAATCAATATATTTTATTAATAAAAACTTTGACAAAATTAATAATAATTGTAGTATCATTAGTTCAACATTGTATTATTACAATTACACATACAGATGTTGAGTATATTTCTTTTAGAATTATTCCTTTATTATTATGATACACATGTCTTGCTTCGACGTGTATAATAGAAACTAATCTAAGTTGGCACGAAGAATGTTCCTTTATCTTGGAAACGTTCTACTCCTCACGTAGATGAAAAATTCGTTATCTATCTACAGTATTTTCTGCAGTATTCAGGACGATATATAGAATTTTCTGGTCCCTTCCGTTGTCATGGTTGTTGAACGTGTACTATTCTTCTCCCTTTAGTAGTTATTCTTTCTCACTCTCTCTCTCTCTCTCTCTCTCTCTCTCTCTCTCTCTCTCTCTCTTTATATATATGTCTATTTCTTTCTTTCTCGTTTCACTCTCAATCTCAATCTCAACAGATGACGGCAACTGTACGCCTCATTAGAACCCTGGAGTAGGTACTACGAGGAACGCGCGACTTGCCTATAGATTTTCCATCCTCGTGTTCGTTTGTTCGTTCGTACGCCATGCGTCTCGTCACGTCTCTTGCGTGGGAGAGAACAAGTTAAAATAAGAGAGAGTGAGAGAGAGAGAGAGAGAGAGAGAGAAAGATATGGTGGGTTCCGATAATGCACTTATACGGACCACCATAGGGAGGGCTAGTGAGCCTCGTAACAAACGCATTCAATGCCACCTTGATTGGACCTCGAAATGCGGCGATACGTCGAACCACCGAGCACGATGTAGCAAGCCTGACGTTTTCAGTTCGCACGATTTAATTATTCCGCTCGTGTAACCAAGCCAACAAGCCAACAAGAGAGAAAGAGAAAGAGAGAGAGAGAAATATATAGGAAGTAATGGGAATCGGCTCGTGGATAATGTCTGATAAGCCGTGATAATAAGATATTTGTTACACGTTATATTAGTATTCTACTTGTGGATACTTTCCCAATCGTTATTTTTGTAGTTACTTGAAGTATTATTATTTTCTATATCACATATATTGATATCGATTTCATTTGAATCCATTTGGTATTTATTTCATTATTCGATAAAGGATAGAATTAGTCGATATAAGTACACCTGCACAATGAGATTTCACCTGAAAGATATTCGATTTAATGGAGCACAAGTGTGGTAACGTACACGATAATATATGGTGTTTTCATCGTACGTATTCTTCTTAAGATAACCTATCGAGAAGTGCATCGGTCGTTTGGACTAACATCCTATTTTCCATCAATCTCCTATCTGTTCTCTTATCTTAAACGCCTTCACAATTTCAAATATAATCTCATGGCTAAGTCTTCTCGCGCAGTGATTTAAAAATAAAATAAAAGAGGACAGCTCTCTCTCTCTCTCTCTCTCTCTCTCTTTCTCTCTCTTTCTTTTGTACAAGCCACAGACACTACATATGTGCACACACTTATATGCAAGTCATATAACAGATCTTAACTTTAGGATAAGGATGACGCGCCAAGCGTGTACCGATCGACGTTTACGATCCGCAACGTTCGATTTTCTTCGGCGAGAAACGACAAGAGGGAGAGTGTGAGAGAAGAGATGACAGACGTGTGCGTATAGGGTGGTGCTGCTGCTGCAAGTTGTTCGTCACGACAATACAGATAAGAAATTCTCAATGGGACGATCGAAATCTGACGGTTCCTTTCCTCGAAGGAAATCGAACGGTTCTTTCCTTTTTCTCCCCCACCCCCCTCCCTCATGAGGATTTACGTTGATGAGGGGGAGAAATAAGAAGTAAAGAGAGATAAAGATATAGTTATCGTCGTAGCCGATGTTATCTTTTTATAAGTACTGAACATTTCTATGGAATTATTATACTTTGAAAAGAAAAAAAAAAGAAATGATTAAAGTCGTAAAAGGATAAGAAGAAAATTCGTCTTCTTCGGTATAATAAGTATATACTATATACATATGTATATAGATATATATCTACTTATATAGATACATACTTGCAAAGGAACAAGCAATCTCGAAAGAGAGATAATAACATACGTCGGCGTTTCGAAATCCAAACGTAAATTCCAGCGGTAGGTACTCGCATTACTCCCTGAATTGCGGAATGCCTTTGACGTATACGATAGAACGGATTTGTAACGGGTTACACGGAGAAATCGGAGATAAACGAAAGCGCGAGTAACTCGCGATTTCGAGGGATGAATTGTTTATTGCATTCCAATGTAAAAGACGGCGACGATGTTCCAGATATGGGATTTCGCTTTCCAAATAAGAGAAGTCGTCGAAGTTTGAGTATGTTGAAATCTCTGTTCCGATAAAAATTGTACCTTTTATCTTTGACTTTTTATATGACGACGGATGAACAAACGTTGAAACGTAGTAGTGGATTTTTACGAAAAGAAATAGGAATGAAAAATGGAGATATTCGTGATAAAATTCAAAAAATATTTTTCCTTTATTAAATTTTTTTCTCCTATGAGAAACGGCGCACGCGTATATGTGTGCGTGTTAGAGAGTAACGCATGCACACGTGTAGTAGGGGGGCTTGTTACGAAAAAAATTCCACTTCTGTACCTGTTATCATCCCTCTTTCCGCTACTTCTCTTGAAAATTTGTCGAATTCCGTCGCGGTACAAACTTCAAAACTCGTTTGTTGTTCGTTAACTTCTCGTTTACGAGCGTGCTCGAAATTCGTTGGATAATTAGAAAACAATCTCTCGCGGAGAGAGACGTTTGAAACAAAACATTTCTTTTCACTTATTTTCTCATTTCTTTTTTTTTTTCGTTTCTTTTGTCCTTTTGCCTTATCTCTTGTTACCATTCCCAATATTGAAAAGTTCCTTTTAATTTTGTCCATGCTCTGATATATGACCGTAAGGCAGACTTTTTTTTACGTATAACTGTACTTTTAAATCTCTTTTTCACAAGGTGCAAAAATACTATAGAATTTCAACAGAGATACGTAATAATCAAAGGAAACGTATTCGTAGAGCTGTTGTGTTCATACAACTGAAAAAAAATACAAATACCAAGAGACACGAATCGCGGGTATCTCGCGTATGCTTATTGGTCTAGGGTAGGCCTGCCGATATCTCGAGCCTTATCTTGAGCGCGAATTAAATCGAACACGTGCATGGTGTGGGAAAGAGAAGGAGAGAATGCAAAAGTTACGCCGACCAGTAGCCGATCAACCTGTTATTACGCGATCACATCGTTATTTAAAGTTCTTAGGTAGGAGTGGTAGGTAGGTAGGTAGGTAGGTAGGTAGGTAGGTAGCAAACAGCAGCAGCAGTAGCGTATGGCAAGAGAGTAGCACAGCAAAAGCAAAAGCAACAGCAACAGCAGCCCCTAAGGCGACTCGGCTTTAATTCATCGCGCCACGAACGATAAGAACAGAGCAACGAGAGATTAACGAGGCCGATTTTCGCGACGTTATTCCATCCAGTTGAACGTCGTGCTGTAAAAAGAAACTGGAAGCCCGTGGGGGCTCCAGTTTCTTTTACAGACTGCTCCGAAGATCGACGAGGTCCACGCATAAACTCGACCTTATCTTTTTCAAAGAGTCCAACATTTTTTTCGAGTCTCCTTATTTCTCAACTTCTTCTTCTTTTCCTTTTTTTCTTTTTTTTTTTTCTCTTTTCTCATTTTTATGAATGCAAGAACGAACGAACGAACGAAAGAAAGAAAGAACGGTGCCTTATTTCTCTCTTACTCCATTTTTTTTCTTCCTTCTCCCGATCGATTCATTGAATAAGAAGTCTCGAGACAATTTACATAATACGCAGTACGGTTTTTAAGTAGCGCCGCGGGCCGCGAAAAGGTAAAGATTGATTTATCAAGCGAACGGAATTCAAGCGTTCGCCGTTTTCCTTCGCTTCCTCGTATTTCGAAGCGCGGTATAATTTTCTCTGATTAATCGTACGGCTTTTTTATCTATAGGTATATATATATACATATATATATTTCTTTTCTGTGTTATTTTTCGTTGGAGAGATTACTACTTTTGGATATTCTTTGACTAATTGCAAAGTTCTTCTTCTTGTATTTTCTTGAATCGCTTTTTCCAATGATTAGAAAAGAGGAGCCCGTTTTACGCGATTTTAGCGTATTTAGGTCGGAGATATCGATTTCTCTAAACGACCAAGTGCCACGGATGAACGTCGATTCCAGTCGAGCTCAACCATTGCTGCCGATTGTCTCGTTCCAGTGTTCGCCCGGCGACATAATGGTCTCGTAAATCGTACGTTGTTTGTAATTAATCAGGCCAGACTAATCGACTTAAGAGAGAGAGAGAGAGAGAGAGAGAGAGAAAATGCTTCAAGCTAATGCGACCGATCGAGAATGTAGCTTTGTTTTGAGAACTAGGCCAAGTGTTTAGTAGAAATACGTTCGCATATATAAATTTCCGCCTAATTGTTAATAGAATAGTGACGTCGTAGAATTGTTGAATAATCGACGAACCGAACGAAGCTCCCCTAATGATTTATTCTTCAATACTTCAAAATCGATTGGTTTCGTTTGTTCGATGATATTATACTTAACGAATCAACGATACGCAGAATAAGCATATGACCCTAATATATGAATAAAAATATAGGTCGGGACGCTTTTAATAGAAGCAATTTAACGTATACTTAAACATCATAATAATAATATCTCGACTCGACGAGCTTCGTATATTCCTTTTTTTTGTCCTTGTTCTTTGAAACTCTGACGAGCTCCGTTAGTCGACCACAAACCACGGAGCGGTGTAAACACGTACGTAGATCTCATATTTATCTAATTTTTTCGTTAGTTAAAGTTCGATTCAAATTTCCTATCGATAATCATTTCTCATTCTGTCCCACTTAAATCAAGCAGAGGGAAAATCACGCTAATCTAGCTTATCGATAACGTATTATACAGCAGATAGGATGAAGTATTTATTATGCAAATGGAGAATATACGGTGGCACTGAACTCTCGAGCGATGTTCTGGGAGTTCAATGCACGACCTATCTATCATTATCAACTGATTCATCGAATTTCAGGAAGCATTGAGTCAATAAATTCGTTCGAGAAACATTGATATCAATTGAATAAATTTTAAGTAAATATGTTTGTTTTTAGAATAAAAAGAAACAAAAGAAAACGATCGATACCAGAAAACGTTCATGCAACACAATGAATTTGCTTTTCCAAATATTCTCGTATTATAAATAAGATAATATTAACATTTCTAATTTATTTTGTTGTTGTTCTTTTTCTTTTTTTAAATTTCTTATAAAATTGTTAGTTTCTCATTACCATAAAACCAATTGTAAAGTTAGATACAGTAAACAAGAATGATATATAAACAATGGAGAAAGGGGAGAGAGAGAACGTGAAATGTAGAAATATAATTACTAATGTCTGAGTAGCGAAGAAGAATATATGCAAAAGAGAGAAAGAATGAATAAAAGAATCCCAGTCTAACCGTTTTTAGCGACCACAGAACGTCAGACATAATGCAATATTTTCGCTACAGTTTCTATTCTCTCTGTCTCTCGTTGCCGACGTTAGATACTTTTGCATATAAATTGACGTTTTTCTGTCGAGAAAAAGGGACTACTACTGGGGAATTAGAATTATTTTCATAGAAATGAAAAATCTGTGATTACTTCACGGATCATATGTATGATACGAACGAGTAAGACTAAAAAACAAATTTTTCTCGACGTCGTGAATGATTACAAACAAATTTTTTCCGATAATTCGGCGTAAATCTTATTTTTAATATCATACAATTACACCTAAATAATCATAAATTTTCCTAATTTAACAGTCGATCTAATTATCAAAACAAAATAAAACGGAGATTATAAATTGCCATTACTACATTATAATTGTTCAATTTAATTGAAATTTCAAGGTGGAAAGGAGAAAATCTCATTCGCGAAAATTAGAAATCGTATTAGAAAATGGGAAGCAAGAAAATTGGTGGACGAGAGAATAATGGTGTTGAGCGTACGGAAGCTGTGTCTGTTCGAAGCATGTCGATTATAAATTCACGGGTAAGAATAAAGCGTTGGTTTCTGAAAGCATCAGGAGCAAGCGTTTGCCCAATCGAGCGAGGAATTCATGAATGAAGCAGCCATCCAGAAACGCAGCTGCTTTCTCACTTCCTCTTGCTCTCTTTTTCCTTCACCTTTTCTCTCTCCCTCTCTCTCTCTCCCTTTTTCTTATTCGGTCTTTCTTATCCTTCTCTCGTCGTCGCAAACGACAAGGATCTCCCTCAGGGTTCTGGACAATTACGCTGACACCCAAGGCGCCTTGAAGGTGGCCCAGATCAGAGACTGCTCGTTTCTGAAGCTGCTACTGGAGTTTGGTAAGTGCTCGCTCGTGTACCGTACGTTCACTCGCTAGCGGAACTATCATTTGACTTTGGTTAAAAAGAGATGGAAAGATAGGAGGAGGGATAGATAGAACGAGTGAGCAAACGAGAGAGAAAGAGAAAGAGAATGAGAATGAGAGAGAGAGAGAGAGAGAGAGAGAGAGGAAGGGTTAAGAAGGGTCCCTTTGGAGGAGACAAGTCGCGAGATAATATCAGAGCCACTTCCTAAAGCCGTGGTTCGCATAAAGGCCGAGAGAAACTGCCGCCCGGAGAAGCCAGAGAGATAGAAGTATGAACCAGCAAGAGAAAGAAAGAGAGAAAGATAAAGAGAGAGAGAGAGAGCAAGAGAGAGAGAGAGAGAATGAGAGAAGGAACTGTTCCCGCGAAATCGTGGTGCTTTCACGTGGTGAATCCAGTAGCGAGTATACGTGTGCATGCTCCTGTAAAGTTACTCCTTCGTATGTGTGTACTGCAAGTCTCTTTCTCTTTCTCTCTCTCTCTCTCTCTCTCTCTCCTTTCTCTTTCTCTTATTCCTCCCATGTATATGCATAAAAGATGCTAATCTCAAACGGTAGCTCCTCGCACTGCCGCGAGTGGAGCAAGGCTCTCCAACGTTCACCAACTGTTCACTTTGCTGCCCTGCCACCGAGAAAGATCCAGGGGTGAGATTGTAGCCCATTCATAGGATAACGCGTTACGTACGTGTGCATACTGTGAACCGTTCTCCCTCCTTCTCTCTCTCTTTCTTTTTCTCATCTCTGTTTATTTCTGTCTTTCTTATTCTCCGTCATCTCCTCGTTCGACTATCTTTTTCCTTCTTCTCTCGTTCACGGGTGTAGAACTACTCGTTAGCGCCGCTAAATAGACACAGATATATCGGCACCGTTCTCACTGCTTGCTTACCCAACAACTGCCTCGTAGAGTAGTACCTACTACACCCTTTTCTAGATCATCGATTCGATTCTCAGACTGAAAGTGTGTTTTGCCTTGTCTCGACTCTTGTAGATCCCCCTTTAGTCTAAACACGATCAAGAATTTATGATTTTTCTTTCTATACGCGCGCGTTATCTTTGTTCAAACTTTCGCTTTATGGTTATATTGCTTTTATAAAATGTCATTCATATTTGAATGTAATTTTTATTTAACCGGGATAAATGTTTATTTTTGTAATATCGTTTACCGTAGTAATTCCTTGGACAAGTAAATTTAAATTCGTCAACATTCATGATTCAAGATTCCTTCCTTCCTTCCTTCCTTCCTTCCGACGCGTAATAACTCGTTGAAGTAATTTAATAAGAGAGCCACGATTTACCATGGTTATTTCTTCCTTTTTACTCTTTTCCTTCGTAAAATCTCTCTTTCTCTTTATTCCTTTTGCTATTATGCAAACTGGCGTGTTTTCCTTATGGAAGATAAAAATATTACGAAAGATATACCAAAAAAATTTGTACTTTGTGTCATTTCGTTTGAGTTCCCCGCCAGTGTTGCCACGAAGAAGGAACCGAAAAAGGTGCCTGCAACGAAGAGGTGGTGAGAGGGGAAAAGGAGGACTGTGCACTCGCAGCCTACACTGAAGTAAGATCTAGGGCCGAGATTACGAGAAGCCCCCATTCATAAGATAACGTCTATGCATCATCATCGTGCCATGCTCGTTACGAACAGCATATGTATATACATATACATAATACGCAAGCTGGTAGCTCATCTATCCGTGTATGTGTGTGTTTGTATATGTGTATACGACAGTATCATTTCAAAACTTGGTTCAGCCAAAAATAGCCTCCACACAATCTGTTATAAGAGAGCAAAGAAAAGATATTTGTGACATTGGCGTACGATCATATCGAATTGCGTCGTCGAAAGTATCGAATTCTCGTCTCGTTTGTGTCACTGACAATCATCTTATTACGATTGTAATCAATTTTCTTTTTTATTTTTCATTTCGTTGCATTCTGAATATTTTTATAGACGTTACGATTCGTTGTTGACCTGTCCCACTTTGTTCATCTACTAATTTTCCGTATCTTTATAAATAGTTTATCAGCAACGTTGAACCACACAAACTCGAAGTTCATATTATTTAATTCGTCTTTAATCACATTTACCATAGATAAGAAAATAATTTATAAGTCAGATTTTCTAAATCCATGAGTTGAAACAAATCACACTCACGTCAGCGATAAATCCGTTTTGTCAAGCCGAACGACGGTAGCTAACTTGTGACGTTTTTATTTGAGACGAGCAACTACTATTATATTATGTGAGTATGTGCTCGCTAGCTCGATACAGGGAATGCAAATGCGTCTCCGCACTTGCTTTGCAGTCTTGCGATAAGTTTTCTTAAGGCCTTGAAACTGCAGTTCATGTTGAAACGGACAGGGTTTGTCGGTTTGTACGTTCCTTCGGTCGGCTTCTTGACTCTCGCGCCTTTAAGATTTCAGTTTGAGATTAACCTCCATCCCTCTAGCCCTCTCCTTTGCCCCCTCCCCCCATTCATAGGATAATGCGCGCACAGTGCAAGTCGACGTTTTGCACTCGTTAAAAGCTAAGTAAACAGACTGATATATCAAGCTTGAGACAGGCTAATCGCTTCAGTGATCATTCCGTCTCTGGAATCCTCACGTAGTAAATGTTCTGTGTCTCTCTACGGGCCGATAAAATCGGACCCTACTCTTTCCTTATTTTACTGTCTACTTCATAGAAAAGTTACCTGATCTCAATTGGAAATAAACTTATTTCGAACATATTTTATTCGTATTACGTCAACATTACGTATTCCTGATTTATCATCTTTATATTATCATTTGTATATTTTATAAACAAATTTTATATATATTCATTAATAATAATTTTTTTCTGCAACTTATATGCGCCGGATAAAATGAACAAATTGTTAACATTAATTTTATAATTTTTCTTAATATTAATAATTGTAATATAAAATAAATGATGAATTAAATTTTGTTTAATTATATTTTACTTAATTTATTGTAATAATTATTGGAATGTATATATATATGTATATATTGTATATTCGTCGTGTTACATTTGCATATATGAAATTAGAGAACACATAAAGTGCGAATAGCAGAGAGACGTTTCAAATAAACTTTAGCATTCAACAGATCGAATCCATTTTAATGCTGACGTTAATAGCTGTGTGTATGGATATCTATGTACATTGATACATAAGTAGCATACAAAACATGAACAAACCGATGTTTACGCGTGGCACACGAAAACCTGTTGAATCGTGTTTGACGACGAATAAGTTTACAGGAAACTCATGCGCGTCCGACTGGTTGGGCAATCAATATGTAACGAGGAAGTTAGTTGATCATGTTTTGCTACACTCAGACTCTCTGCTTGTTGAAGTTACTTTTAACTTAATGAATATAATTAGCTACGTTCGGATACGATAAATATGCGTTGAGTAAATAACTGTCGAGTTCATTGTAATTGATTCCTTTTCCGTTAGAGAAAGTTTCTTCCTTGAACTTTGTTCTAACAATATTGCGAACGTTTACTTATTTAACATCCTTTAATTATAAGAAAAATGTACTTCTTGTTTTTCTTTTTCTTTCTGTTGATGAGAATCATAAGTAACTCAAACTAATTGAAATTTCGCTGTCACGTTTATTAAATATGTACTATAGAAAACGTTAAAAACATTATTCCGAGCTTATTAAAATTAGAATAAATTGTGTTTCATTTTTATAAATGTTATTATATATTTATACAAATGTTGACAGAGAGTATAATAGAATTTTTCAAAAAATAAATAAGATAATTTTAAGATATTAAAAATTTGACCATTGAAAATCATATCGCTAAAGAAATTTATTCTTTTTCTGTTTCAGGTAAGTTGATGAACGATGATTGCTAAGGATCCAAACACGTACTTTAGTCAATCAGGAGTCTCATGGAACGAGAAAGATGAATTAAGCTAACTGAACAAGGACCGAACGCTTTCTTCTTATTCTTCTTCTCTCATTTTTGAGTAAATACCTCGCATCGTTGATTTAACTGCTACGAACACTGTTACTCTGAGTATATTTTTATCGTTTCGACCGTAAAGCGGACGTTTTCGCTTTGAGCTCTTCCGCCATTTCGTAGAATGACGATGGAGGATACGAGATTGTCCGCATGGGATGTTCTCAATTAGCAAAATATTTCTACCCACGATGATGATGAGGAGGAGGCTAAGCACGCGCGGCGGGATGTTGCTACGCCCGTAAAATAAAACTTTTAAAGACATATTAAAAGTTTATTACCGTCATAGTTGAAACTCGCGTGACTTTTCTCTCTTCAATAACTTTTCGTTTTCTCTCTCTCTTTCTTTCTCTATCCTCTTTAAATGCCATCCCTATTCATTTAGTACATTAGTCTTGGCGACTAATTTACTCAGCATCCGGTCCACAAGATTTTGCTTTTCAAGACGCGAAAATACTTCAAGAGATTCTACTGATATTCATTATAACGCGTTCTCTCGTTGGCCTTCGTGTAAATCTGTCATTTAAAATCTAATTTCTTCTTCCCATATATACCTATGTACACAAAATTAACTATTACGTGTTGTACATCTTCGAGAATTTCATTAGTTATCTTTTTCTTATGGTAATTAACTCGAATTAGTTATTATTTGCGACTTCTTAAACCTTTACGTACCACAATTTTTCTTCTTCTATTATTCATTTTCTCTTTCTCCATTTAACAAAAGGTATTTTCGTTTAATAGATAAACGTGTTTTGAAAATCGTTCTTTTTCTTGATTTTTAATCTAACCAAGTATTGTAACTAACTTTTGTTCATAGTCGAACATCGAGATAAACGTTTGCACCGTGCACACACACAGACACACAGACACACACGATCGCTTATCATTTTTGCATAAGGCCCCCCACGCGGTAAATTACACCGTAAAGCTTTGCTCGCTCGTAAATCATTACATCCTTCATATTAATCACGTGGCTATCGCTTTCACGAATCGGGTTTGCGCTAAATTCCGGACCTCGAACTTCGGTAGCAACGATCTCATTGCATCGATGAAGAATAAACAGCAACGATTATTTTCCTTTTTTTTTTCAATTAGAAATCTTGTTTACTAATAACAAAGGGAATGATATATATAAAAAAAAAAAAAAACAAGATATAGAGAGAAAACGATAACATAGGTGACATCGGAAAAGTATAATAATGCATAATATTGTATCAACGTAAAAGCATCGTTGAAAGATATTTCTCACGAATAAGCACACAAACAAGAGCGTTTACCTATCGTGCCAACATGAGAAAGCTATTCTTTATCCACTTTTCCCGTACGTTCTGTCCCGTGTAAAAATATACAAACAAAGAGAGACCGGTATTTTGTAACAAAATCGGGGAGTTCACGCGCGTTGGTTCGTTCGTTCGTTCATCGTTTTTTTTTTAAAAAAAGAAAGGAATGAAAAAAAGGAAGAAAAAGAAAACAGAGAAAGAAATATAGTAGCTTACGACGAAGCGGATAATTTAATACAATATTTGTAGTGAGTTTTTTTTTAAAACGACTCGAGAAACAAACCAATTTTATCTATCTCTCTCTCTTTCTCTCTCTCTCTCTCTTTGAATTATTTCGTACTAGTAAACATAAATGAACGTGTGCCTACGTATACACAGAAGATTTACACAGATAACACAAATCCGTCAAATCTTTACGCCGTGTTAAATTTTTCTCGATCAAATACGCATTAATACTATACATCCCTGCTGAAGTAATTTGAAATAGAAATCAGAGTATTCTACATCGAGGGGAAGAAAAGAGAGAGAGAGAGAGAGAGGGAACTCGGCTAATGGATTCGCAGGACCGTCGTGTTCACTCATACACTCGCACGAACGGACGAATACACGAACATTTTCGGAGTGGTTGCGTACATCTCTTTACGTGGGGTGAATTCATTCCTATGTATATATATACATATATACGAAGAAATATATACACATAGAAATTCACGGGTGTCGGCACTGTGTGACACGTACGAGCATGACGAAGCTTTAGTAAGTGTTTGTCACTACTCTTTCTCTCTCTCTCTCTCTCTCTCTATCTCTCTCTCCTTTTCTCTTCGTCTTTGTGTACGTAGGTAATGGTGAACGAACAAGCCGGCCTCTGGCCCGGAGGGCTCCCGAAAACCCGGTGGAATTAACACAACTGAATTTCAAGTCCTCCTCGTCGTGGTGGCATAAACTTCTCCCGACAATTTCCATCCTCTTCCAGCCCGCCCTCCCCACAACCAACGCCTCGTTGTATATTGCTCGAAATCTCGATTATGTTTCTCACCGAGGTGAGAGTTTTCGTGTCCGTTGAAATGAGAAAGAGAAAGAGAAAGAGAAAGAGAAAGAAAGAAAGAGGAAAAGGGAGAATATGATCCTCGATGTCTTTCGAGATTTCAACGATGTTTCCCTCTTTCCTTTATCTTCCTCTCTACTTCCTCATCTTCATCTTCCAATTTTTCTTTTTTTAGTTGTAGAGAAAAGAGAAGGAAAATAAAGGGTCGACGACTCGCGCGGATCTCGTTACTCTCTCTCGGGAAAGTAAAACAAGGTTCTTGATTATTGTTCGTCGTTTTTTTTCTTTTTTTTTTATACTTCGAACAACCATCAGTTACACTGACAATATTTGTCACCGTTACTTGTCCTAAAGTTTTCCCGTTGAAGGATTCGTTTTCGAATTTTAACGTACACCGACGAAATAGAAAGAGATGATTGTATTATAAATCTTATATCATATCATTCCCGTTTATACACAGAACAAAGCGAGAATACTTTGAAATTTTAATATCAAAGTTAATTGATTAATGCTGAATTTTGTATATTTGAAATAAATTTTTTTAATAATTACGCTTAACGCGTAAAGGGTCTTTTTCGTATAACTCGACCACCTAAATTATCTCGTTTATTTTGTACTATAGAAAAAACTGTCCTTGAAAACAAAATTCGATCCATCACTATATCAGTGCCTTCGAACAAAATATTTTTTTCTATCTTATGAAATAAACGAGATATTGTAGGTGGTCGAGTTAGGCGAAAAGATCCTGTATATATATATAATATTATATTACTTTACTTTATCAATTTACTCTACTCTTTGTTTTGTGAAGTGTATCGATTTGACAAATGAAGTAACTCATATAATATTATACTGTTACTATACGTTGTTACGTATGCTGCTTTGAAATTGGAACAAAGTATCGATGAATCGTGTAACTTGATCTCAGCTCACAAATTTTCATCCTGACGATTAATCGTCTCTCTGTCATCTAGCAGCTTGCACACGTACAACAGTTTCGACATGGACAAAAAAATTTTAAATTCAAACTTGATCCTAGGATTTATCTCGATCGGATTCGATTTTTAGATCTCTCTCTCTCTCTGTCTCTCTTTCTATTAATCTCTACCTATCTCTATCTCTCTTTATTTAAACTTCGAACAGAGGATGCTAGCGAGATGGTTAAAAACATTGTATATATATATAATTGCATTTTATGAATATTTATTTAAACCAAAAAGATGTTTATGCTTTTAGAAAGACTAAAATTTTTATAACACGAATATACAATGATCTCATGAAGAGAAGAGTCGTAGGAATACGGGAACGTGAGAGAATGAATTAGAGTTTCTCTGTTATTATCTCGTGTGCCGTTATTCGTTTTAATTCGAGTGTGTTTTCGTTAACCGGAGACTTCACCTAAGGGAGACAAGATGTCCACAAATGCGACTACATTTTCGTTTGTCCGTTTTCCCTTATGGAATAACGAATGGACAGTGATACGACCGAAATAGAAATACGAGGTATATTAATGAAAATTAGATAATACTCGGTGTGTTAATCACTACGAAAAGCATTATCATGGACAAAGGTATATATATGTAACTAAAATCTAGCTTATATATATATATAAGAAAATTATATATACGTAGTAAAATATGCTTACTATACAATACCCTTGCGATTTAAACGACGCGACGTCGTATTGTGTTCAGAGCAAGCTTCACGATGTTTCGAATCGACGTTACGTAAACTGCATCCCTCAATTGCATTTACGTGTTCGCATACACGTCTGTGTGTTTAGTCTAAGCTATTATTAAACTCATTCGACTCGCCGGCTTTGGATTTCAGTGTAAACGCCGATCGAGCACGATATATCGTGCCCAATCGAGAATCCGTATCATGGAATATGGTCTTACGTTTGTTTGTGAGTACCAACCAAGCCACGTGATTACACAGAACGTTTTTAAAGCCGATGAGTTTGTTCGCTTCAAAGTTAAGTATTATCATTTACAGGAAGAAACGTTTTTTTTTTCTGATTTAAAGAGTAACTCGAATTAGACATTTTCAATATAAGATCAATTATGTATATTGAATATAATCATGTAGATTATTATTGGAAATAGTCATTCGCTAATGTTAGTCATAACGCTCTTTAGAAAGTGTAACGGGAAAAGAAAGCGTGTTAGCGATAAGCGAATCGGATTAAACGACACGTTGCGTCGCTAGCAATGATGATAATCTCGCCTATGGAAACGTGATTTATCTTAAAAGCGAATATAGTGGTATCGCTATGCTGATTTATACGTTCGTTAAGTTATATACGTACGGGCAAAGCGAATAAATCGATTCGATGGGATTACGAAGCGTTTCAAATCGTCCTCGGCAAACTGAACGAAGGTATCCCGTTGCCCGGAATACTTCGAAGATATACAACGAATGTGAGCTTAAAGTAAAGTGGAAACGTTAAAGGTACACCATTCTCCATTTTACAAGCAAACTCTAACGACGATTTTCGATAGGAATTTTACACTATTTTTAGGATTAACGATCCTCATTCAGTGAAATTAAATCGTCGACGGTAGAAAAATCCTCGAAAGAACAAAAAGGTAAGCTTTAATTCGAGATAATTTAAACGCGTTTGAAAGTATACGCGGCTTTCGTCCATCCCCCTTTTTCCTCGATGGTATTTTACGAGCCAGTTACTACCCCACCTACCGTGCTTTACTATATACCACGATCGTGGATGTTTGGAAAACGAGCTGGATAGCTGAGATTTTAATAAAACGTTTATCCAAAGGGATAACGTTAGAGTTTTACGAGCTGGTACACGAATAAGATTTGCGAGTACATTGGAAAAGATGTGACTCAGTATCTTTTTCTCACAAACACGCACACACACACACACACACACATTTACTGGTTCTGTTATTTTCTTTCTCTCTCTCTCTCTCTCTTTTTTCACTCGTGGAAAGATCTCATGAGACGAGGTTGAATTTTTTCGGTTCCTCGTCGAGACGGCTCCTATCGGCAGGTAATGAATTTTCAAGCTCGACATAGCCGACGATGACTTCGTTCCCCAGGGTTTCCTCTTCCACTTTCGTAATGCGTTACAGCTCGTTCGCGCTCATGATAAACTTTGGTAGCACGAAGGTGCGAGAAACACGCGGTTGGCCCAGTTACGAGGCTCTTCTCTCATCTTATTCCTTGCTCCTTCTATTTTACTTCTCTTTTCTTCTCTTCTCTTCTCTTCTCTTCTCTTAGTAGGCGACGTAGAAGACGCCTCGAAGGCGTTACGAGTCGTGCAAGGCCGTTAACGCCAGAACTCTGGAGCGTGCTCGTTTGCAACCACATGGGGCTTTCCATATGAAACCCCAGGAGTCGTCGTCCTCGTCCTACCACACTTTACTCACCATTTTTCTACTTCCCCTTTCTCTTATTCTTCTTCTTTTTCATCTTCTATTTTCCCGGTTGGTCGATTTCTCTCGTCATTTATTTCTACGACGAGATTAAACGATTTATTTTCAGATTAAAATAAAAAGAAAAAAAAAGATAAATATCATATATATTATAATTCCCGTTATATAGAATAATTTTTATTTCATTTCATATTCGATTAATATCCATAAAATTTTCGTAGTAAGCGTAGAAAATAGATAAATGGTTTTAGAAGATTTAAAGAACATTTTACTTTGGTGATAATTCAAAAGTAAGTTAAGAATACGGAGGTCATTGTATCGTAAAGTCGGTCGCATCTTACGAAGAAGCCATAAGCGTATCATCCCTTTCTTCCCCTTTCTTCTTCCCGCCTCTTTACCATCTATTCCACCATTTCTTCTTCCCAACCCTTCTAAAGCTCTCACCATATTTAAATCATAAGCAGACTTACGGGTGCAGCTCACGTACAACGAAACACTTTATGCACGTACTTTTTGGGAAACGTAAAGAATACTCTGTTCGTGGTTTAATACACTCAAGTGGTACCATAAATAATAAACTACATAGTGCTTGTTTTATAAAAGAATTCTCGTACAAACGACTCGTGTTTTCCTTTTTCAGAAAGATCATATATTTTAATATATTATAGATATACCTATATATATATAGATATATAAATATATAGAATATATACATTTATTCTTACAATATCTCATTTTTAGATAACATTGTAAAATGGCTAGATAAATCTACGTCAATCTTTCTTTACATATTTTCTTCTATCTCTTTTCTTTTGATAAACGGATCTTGGTATCAAGTTGAAGGGATAATGGCTGATCCGGTTATTACATCGTGGTTGTCAGTGATTAACAAGCTGCATCGTTATATTATATTAGGGAGATTTTAGGAAGAGGAGGAAGGTCTCGTTAGTGACATCAAGTTTGAATGGTTCGTTCATGAAGGGGGCACGAAGCTACATCGTCATCATCGTCGCGTTGTGGCTCGTAGCATGAATCTTGAACGATAGTTCATTTATAGGAAGCCGTAAAGATTTTGTCGTATCTTCTCTCCTTCTTTTTCATTCCCTTTTCTCTCTCACTCTATCCCGTTGCGTTCACCCTAAACTACTTAACCTTCCTTGTCTTTTCTCTCTCTCTCTCTCTCTCTCTCTCTCTTTCTCTCTTTCTCCATCAGTTCCTTCTTTGCTTCTTCCTCATCGATGCAACAACGTTCAAGATCGCAAGTGCTCGTCTGTTTCGTAATGCTGCAGGATGCCTTTTGGAAACGGCCTTGTCCCATGGGGCTCTCCCAACTTTAGCTATACGTATATAGAGAAGAAGGAAATTTGATCGAAACGCTTGATAATCTATGCCCTTTTCCCTGTCCTTGATACACTCGTTGACAGGGAGATACGCCTGAATGCCGTTATCGGCGATCGCTCAATCCTACTTCCCTTTCCAACACACCTACTCTACCCTTCTCTTTCCTTGTAATCCATGCTCTTTTCGATCATGAACTTCGCAGACGACGAGGGGTGACCGGATATACACCTTTCTTTGTTATTCGAGGGGTTGTTTCAATCGGCTCGATCAAGTAACCCGAGTACGATTAAATTTATTGATTTCCGTGAGATAACGAATAGAATAACCCTTTTAAAACTCGTCCTTATTTTGTTTTTCTTTTTTTCCTTTTATTCTTTATTATACGATTTTTATATATTATTCTTCCTCTTTAATTATTCAAAGTATTAAATTGATAATAAGTACATACTGTCCGATGTAAAATGAAATTACTATTGGCTTAAGTAACAGGGTTAGGCTTAACGTTAAATTATAATATACGATGGACGGTTAATTGATGCTGTTCAACGAAAGATAGTAATTATAAATTATGTGTAAAGTATCGGTAGCTACGATATATCCCCTTGGGGGCTGTAGAAAGCGTCATGTGACGCGATTAGCATGGGAAACAACGAGTTAACGCTACAAAGCCTCCGTAGTTCCAAGACACTTAATACAACGACAAGGATCTATGTTGGAGTAAGAGAAAGAGAAAGTGCTAGTAAAGGAGGAAGAAGAGAACAAGATGACTAAAGAGAGAGAGAGGGAAAGAGATAGAAGGAGAATATAGTTTGAAACGATCGTTATTCCTTGGCCGGAAGCCATGAGCAAGCAACCTTACGCACGTTTACCCTAAGCACGTATATGCACGTGCGTGTATTTCGCGTACGTTTCAGTGACGGCGGCATGACGCGAGAGAGATCCAATAACGCTCAGCGAAACACTCGTCTATATGATAATGAAGCGACGTCGTCGAAATTAATGCCGATGCGTGCGTTACGAGATTTTCGTCGAACCTATCGCGATACGTACGTTTCGTTCCTTCTGTTTCGTCACGTTCTATCTCGCTCTTTTCTTTCTCTATCTATCACAATTCGCTGCTTCACACAACACACATACTATTGTCACTAAATCAATATCATTTAAAAGCCACGAATCGTTTTATTCATTATTCGTATTACATACTATTGTTTTTAATGAATAATTATATCAATACTAATATTTATTTTTTTCTTTATGTTTTATATTCTTTTAAAATCATTATTTTATATATGCATCCCTATAGAGAAACCTGACCTTTCGTTCAATGTCAATGCCACATTCCTTCTTTTCCTGTTCGTTAGTATCTCTACGTCATTAATAGGTAAATAATTTCTCTTACCATTTGGACGGAATTTGTGAGTTTGTAACAGGGGTAGTTTGGCATGAAGCCAAATCCGAAACCGATGTTCACTGGCTGCTTCCGCACGCGATAATACCAAAGCGATAACGATGCTTATAAATCACGGCCGAGGAAATAATAAGAATTTTGCGTAAGAGAAATGGTTTCAATATTCGCAGGTTTAACGAACGTCGTAATTTATATTTTTGTTTCTCAATATCAGGAAAATTACGTAACGTAACGTAACTATGATATGCTTTCGTATATTTGTTGTAAATAACATTAAATTGTGGTCGTAATGGCAAATATGGAATACGATCGGAACATTTTAGAAATGCCGGCGCGTTTTATATTTAACGATTGAACTAATTCAAGGATAATTTGGCTCTGATTCAAACGCGAAAGATCAGGAATAATTTGGCCCGAACTCAAGCCCAAATCGAGAGTCAAATGGACGATACAAGAGTTTTCCTATATTCCAAGTGATAATGCTCGTTTTTGGTCAGCCAATGTAGGAAAATTTATTATTCAACGAGTGAGGATTAAATCGTATTCGCTTTAAACGTTACTTTTCTACCTGTATATCGATTCGATAGAATAAATAATTTGACGAATTTAACTATCGCAATATTTCAAACTGAATTTCCAATATTTTCCATTTATATATCGGTTTGAAAAAGATATTTTTGTTTTTTATTCTCTCTTTCTATTGAAGAAAGTGGAATTTTTTTCTCTCTCGCCCGTTATATTCATCAAAGCTGACAAAAATGCAATTAATATTTCAGGCAGCAACTTAAGCTCCGCACCTGTGGTTGAAGAGTGAGCATCATCATTCGTTCTATCTCTTTCTCTCTCACCGTTCTGTTTGTCGAAAACTTCACTCGAGTGGGCAGTTACCACTCGAATTCGTGTAAAGCGCGTATTCGTATGCATATTTGCCCGCAAATGTAAAGTAAGCACTATGATTATTGACAGTTTAAAGTAACTCCTGTGACTGACACTACTGCATTTTTTACTTTAACCGAATTGTTTGATATTTATCCAAAAATAAAATAATGTTAATATATGTGTAAACCGCGTATATATATAATTTAATATAATAATATTTCTTCACGCATATTTCTTAGTATATAACAAATTTGGTTTAAACTTTGTAATTAGAAAATAATAACGTGTTATAAGATAACATAATTATCGTCAAAAAGATATAATTAGAAATTAAACAAAAAAGAACAAATGAAAATTGTAAGAATGAAAGTAACGGAAGTCGGGTTTCTCGAAAATTCATCGCGACTATCACAAAGTAATATCCCGGGAGTGTGGCAGGAAAGTTTGTGATTCACAGCGAGGGTACTCCGCCTTTCCGTAACAGGTGCTACTCTCGTTCTCACGCCAAGGACGACCCTGCGGGTATTCGTCGAGCCGTGAAAGTCGACCTTCTCTCGCGCAGTCAAGCAACCCTATCCTCTACCTCTTCCCACCTACCTACTACGATCCTGACCGTGCTCACGATTGTTTGGGCGTGTCCCGGTTTCTGCGGGAAACGTCTCGACTTTGTATAGCCTCTTTATCCTTTATTCTTTCATTTTATCTTACATTTTTCTTTTCTTTTCTTTCTTTCTTATCAATTCAACAAGAAAAAAAAAGGAACGATAAGCATATACCGTAATTATTCAATGAATACATGAATACGTGTTGTGCCACAAATGCGATACGAGGAATAAAACAAGAACAGCACAATGCTACACGCAATCCAACCGAGCAACCAGTGCAACGAGTAAGGGCGAGCACAACACGTATATATAAATATAATATTTATATATATATATAAACGCACATATATATATACAGGAACGTTCGTAGACAATAGCGAGCGTCCGGTATTTTTTTTCCAAAGGTACAATTTTCTCGATAAACGAGCTGGATAATTCACGACGCGGTGATTCACGCCTTGCCGGCATCGCGAGCCCTCGGGCCTGCTGATATCCCACGGGATTGAATTAGGAGGACCGATCGCACCCCCACTTTCCTATCCTTTCCGTTATCCTCACTTCCTCCTCCTCATCATCTCTCCCTTCTTCTCCTCGCCCTACTCCTTCTCTCCTTTCTCCTCTTATTCCTCTCTTCTTCATCCTTCGAGATTCGCTTATACCGTTCGTATATACCTCCGTGAGAATAGGCAGGTGCCCTTTTGTCTTTCCCTGAGTAACGATATTAAGCGTCGTTCGATGTTATCGCCTCCGGGGATCGGAATCTTCTCTCGATGAATCGTAAAATCGTCGAGCTAGAGCTGTCTTCTTATGCTACTACACTCACTCTATTCGAAAAATTTCAACTAGCTCCACTTTATTTTACCGATTCCCTCCATGATGTCTTCCCCGGATAATTCCAAAGAAAGAACGAACAAGAAAAACTCCTTTTCTCGAATTTCCATCAAACGATTTCCATACCACTTTTATAATAATAATAATAATAATAATAATAATAATAATAATAATAATAATAATAATGTCCATCTCGCGAAATTTCCTTCTTTTCGAGTACTCAATGACCGAATTTCTTTTTCGTTATCAAGAACTCAAACTTCCTCTCGCTTAGCAAACAAACAAACGAACGAACGAACGAGCTTGCGTACTTCTCGATTTCTCTTTCGTTCTTCGCGTACCAGCGTAAAAATTTCTTTTCCATTTCAGATAGTTTTCTATATAACCTGAAGTATTCAACGAAAATTCGTCGAATAAACTCTATTTCCTGCCCGTGAAACTAACTGCTACGTCTTACTACCCTTTCTATACGCTTACATTTCTACTTCTCAATCTTCTACTCGTTCTTAGAAAAGCAACGATAAAAAGGCGCAAAGGTTCTCCTCCTGGAAGGAAAAGTTTAACAGCTCTTAGAAAACCTTTTCTACTTCAGAAAAATGTATCCCAGAAATGAAATACTAAAACTTTACGACTGTCACATAATCGATCATCTTTGAATTTTTAGAAAAAAAAAAAAGAAAAACGATTAGAAAAGCATGATTTTAATGTACCAAACGTAAACCCGTATGATTGAACTTTACGACTGTCGATCGATTCTATCTAAGATCAAAGTTATTCGTAAAACCGTTAAACTTTGTGTTACATTAACCGTAAAACGAAACGATATTTTCCCCCCCTTTCTTCGTCATTCCGTTAACCCCGTTCATTTCTCTCTTTATTCTTCTTGTTTCATTTGGGAGAAGTCGACAAACATTTTCAATTGGATGCCTTTGCGTTTTCGTTAGTTCATAGTATCTACCAACCCGAATGTCGCCTTTTGCAACGTTGAAGTTTATTTCACCCGCACAAACGTACGGACGCATGCATGCACGCACCCACCCGTCGATTTCACCAAGCGTAGAATTAGAAATTGGATCCGCAGCCGCGTATTTCCCCCTTTGTCCATTAACCGTGGCACCCCGTGCTACCCCCATTGGTAACCGTTGGCCTGCTTAATCCGCCAGGCAACGCGTATGTCTCGATATTTCGTAACGGACTGTGAGAGAAGCAAATGAGAATGAGAAAGATAGATAGAAAATTGCCCCTACATATACATATATATATATATATGAAATGCATCGGTTTTCGCTCCCTTCTCATCGTAGTGGAACGTCCTAGCTGCATAGTCATAGAGGGCACGCGAATCTACCCGGAAAATAGTTACAAAACAGACGGGGTTCTTCTTGGCCTATGTTATACATTGGTCTATTGCTCGGGCAGGCCGCTTAATCGAGAAAAACGAGTGGTCGTGTACTTTTGTAGGGAATAGAAGTATGAAAAAGGGAATGCTTTCTTCGACGCGGGAAGGAGTAGTGTGAAAATATTCAATGGGGGGAGGGGGGCTCATAATGTCTCTCAACGGTGGTGATATCCATAGGGAGACGTGGAAAAAGATTAAGGGGGATCCCTCGTTTTTCTCCGGGACACGTGGGTGCCCCCCTTACTTCATCGATTCCATAGATGCGTCACCGCGATAGCCACGTTAATATATTTCGATTAACGACTACGAGTTCTTGTAATCATTTTTTACTACCCTATTCGGGATACTATTTCTTATTGCTTATGATATCGGTTAAAATATATGTGTAATCTTAGCACCTGATACATTCACAAGTTATATATATATATATAGATATTATATCGTAAAGAGATTATTAAGAAAAGAAAAAAAAAACAAAAAAGAAAACGAAAGGAAAATAAATGGATCGATCGAACGGTGCCGTTTTAATAGATCGATCGAACTCGATTTCTTTATCAGTTCGATATCATCGCCAAGAACAACTTCTGATAGCTTCAAAAGAAAAGAGAAAGACTACGACGACGACGACGACGAAGATAAGTTTAATCGATAAGCAAAAAGAATCCTTTAGATATAAACCATTGGTTTGCTGCATGCGTTATTCATGCGGTAACGTGTAACTTTAAATTCCGCTTATTATTAGGATTCTAATTTGGTTTCGCGGTCCGACGAGTACGGGATCCATCCAAAAGGCAATCACCGAATGACTGGTCGCGTAAAAGAGAGAGAAAGAGAGAAAGAGAAAGAGAGAAGGATAAAGAAAGCAAATTATAGTGGAGCAAAGGGTGCCACAAGGATGAGACGACAAAGATGGAGAAAGAAAGGGAAGGAGGCAACTTTAATGTTTTTAATCTAATTCTCTGCGTGCGAGTCTCGAATGAAACCCCCGCCCCCTCCCTCGAGGATTTGTTCTTCCCTCGCGGTAGTATAGGGAGTTGGTTGGAATTTTGCATCACTCTTATAGAGAATTCGATGTGACAATAGGGACGAGTATAAGTCCCTTTTGAGGAATGCCCTTTCTATACTATCATCCAGCCCCCGTTTCGTTCTCTTTACAACATGTTCGACGATCTATCCCGTCCCTTAAGAATTTCATTTCTCAACGTCTCATCGAGTAAACGTATTCTATTCTTTTTTTTCTCTCTCTCCAGCTATTCTTACTTACTTACTTAAATAAAAAAAATCGAATTTTTAAGTGACACCTCGATGGACGATCAAAATCTATAATATAATAACGATCGTTCCGAATGAGATTTCAAGGAAACTTTTGATTTAATCCGAGGCAATTCGTTAAAGATCAATCATCGAGATCTAAAGGATTAAAAAAAGATTCGCGAAAAATATCATATATCTTTCTTTTTCCAACATTTGTCAGGATAAAAAAAAAAAAACATTTGACGTACATCGTAAACGAAGAAAAAGGAAAACGAGTTAGTATGAGAGAGAGAGAGAGAAAGAGAGAGAGAGAGAAGGAGAAAGAAAATAAGTGGCACAATGCAGCCGCTTGAAAAGCAAACAAATACTCATCTCCCACGAATAACGTTTTCGCTTAACGGAAACAAACGGGAAAGAAATAACGACGGGGCACATTTAGCCACGGTGAATTTCAGTGACACGTCCGACGCAGAACTTTTCTCCTCTCTTTCGAGTTGGATGAGAAAAGAGGAACAGTATGGGAGAAAGGAAAGAAGTGAAAAACGAGTTGCTTTACACCTTTCGAGTTCTTCAACAACACCAACAACAATAACAACAACGAAGAGAAAATGGAAGAAATAGAGAGAATTTGTATTAAAGGAATGAAAAATATAAGAAGAAATAAGGAATCGATAAAAAAAAAAAAAATAAAAAAAAAGCGAGAATTTTTACTAAAGACTTTAGAATTTGGAAATTAAGGGCGGTGGTAGTTAGAGATCGTGGCTGGGTATCGAGTATGCATAAATTCCGTGTTACGGAGCGTGCAATAACAGAGTGGCTAGACGAAAAGAGGGGGTGCAGACGTCTGGTCCGAACCGATGCTGGTGGAAGGTAGTATTGGCAACATGGAAGTGCACACTAACTCGGCAGACATCGACGTCGGGCATCGGCATAATCGGTCGCCTGGCGAAGGTTTTATCGGCGATATACCGGTGGCTCGATAAATCGCCGGTTAGAACTTTGACTGCAATTAGTATGGTAATGTGGAAAGCGGAAGAGAGACGGATAATACATATATGTATATACCTATACATATACAGAAAGGGAAAGGGAGAGAAATCTTGTGTACGCATAACAGTATCTATGTGTTCGCAAGGATGCGTGGGTGGCTAGAAGACCGTTGTCACGCGTAGATGAGTGTGGAAGGGTATGTGTGAGCTCATGTGTGTGTGTGTTGGGTTTAGAACGAGAAAGGGAGAGAGTGTAACCCGGTGCACAGTGAGTGTCCACCCACGCTACTTCTGGACCACCATGGTCTCCCTCACGCATACCAACAGGCGTGGCCCGTGTAATCGCGAAGGTGGTGCAACGGCAGCAGTGCCTTTCGGAATCACTTAAACTGATTAGACCGCGAACGAGTAGGGTGGGCCGAGGCTATATCGAACGAAACGAGCTGCTGCCATCTCGCAATTTTCTCTCTCTCTCTTTCTCTCTTTCTCATATACTCTTGCACTCATGTTCTCGCACTCTCTCTCGTTTTCCTTCACTCGGTGATTTATAGACCCACCGTCAATTTCTTCTTTTCGATATTCGACGAGACTGCTGCTGCTGCTGCTGCTGCTGCTAATGCTGTTGCTGTTGCTGTTGCTGCTGTTGGTGCTGCAGCGGTAGCTGCGGGGCCCGCCCCGCGTTTCTCGTTTCAGAGTCGCTCTCGTTACGGGCCCGTAAAATTCAAGTGGCACGCGTTGAATGAACTGGCTGAGTGGGAAACGGAAATACGACGGCGAAACGTGAGTTACAGCTTTAGAATCAATAAAAGGAAAGGAGAATAGCAGATGGGTTCGAAATATAATTATATTTTTGAGATGTGCCATAGAGAGAGTGTGTGTGAGAGAGAGAAATAATATTAGGAATATTATGAAACGTGTGACAAATCTATGACGTTCTTTCAATTAAAGAATTATTACGACTAATTAAATGGTGATTTTATTTTTAAAAATTCTTCAGATGAATATACCTAACATTTTATTTCAGAAAATCTAATGATAAGTAACTACGTCGTTTAATATTTCCTCATTAAAATGAAAACGTAAAAACGTTGAGATATTTATTATCGATATTACGTTGTTTCAAAAAAAAAAGAAAAGTGATAAGAACTGGAAATTGGTAAACCAAAATAAATTCACGCGAATGTGTGTATCCCGTAATCGATATTAAACGTAAATATCTCGCGCCCCTTAACGACTCGCTTTAATTTGAATAAAGTAAGATAGATCGTGCCTATCGGATTGGTCCGGAATAATGAAAAATACGAAATCGAGCGGCACGACACGACTCGGCACGACACGATAGAACGCAGCAGCAACAGCAGCACGCTGCACCATCCAAGAGGAACGAGTGCTCGCCGTTATATTTCAAAGTTTTTAATCGATTTACCTGCCGCCCGGATCCGAGGGGCATTAATACCGGCTCTCCGCTATCTACCTCGTATCGACACGACGAGGTATTAGTACCCAGTGCAAGTCATGAATGATTAATCACTTTAATTGCATTACTTCATTTCATTACCGATCCCGATCCAATCGGCCTGCTAGTACTGATCGGCAAAACGTGTCGTTAGTATTCATTCTTTGTATAATTACGATAAGGGATTCATTTTTACCATTGATCTTCCCCTTTCTCTCTCTTACTATCTTTCTATGTTCATTCACGAAAAAATTTAACATAAGACAAGCACCGATCGTTTTCGCAGTATCGAATAAGAACGTATTAATTACTAAAGAATCTCTTTTTCGCCTGTTCCCCCAATTAGCCGCGTAGCACGTTTGGTTCGCAGTTAAGCTCGTTTCGATGTTGGCATAAAACCTTGCTTTAAAGGCAGCAGCTTAATCGGCCGGCGCAGCGGGAACACCTGCACCACGTTAAATACCTATGGCTTTGCCATCCTTTAGTATTTTCTAGCTCGCGTTAATACTTAAAAGTTTGGAAAAAAAAAGATAATATTCAGCTTAGGTAAAAGAGAAAATCCGTTTTATCTAAATTCCATCAAATTTTCTCCCTATTTTTGGGTAATCCTTCCAAAAAGGCCAAAGTCCAAATCATTCAACGCGTCTCATTAAACACCTCTATAACGTCATCTAATTCTTGTAGAAGTTCTTCACGGGACATTTGGTCCAGCCTCCGTCTTCGTTTTCCAACTTGGTTCGTGAAATTTATGCCTGGCTTAAATGTTTGTCGAGGTTCAGGACGATCGCTCGACGAAGAGAGAGATAGAGTGAGGGAGAGAGGGTGAAAGAGAAGTGTAGGGTTGACAAGCTTAGAGAGCAAACGCGTGCAGGAGCGTGTCAAGTGATGGAATTAATCGTAGATGGAGCCCTTGGGGGTAGTGCATGATTCACCGCACACCACATCGCGCCACACCCTGTGAGAATGTGTGTAGGGTCGGACGATCTGCTGTTATGCAAGTCGAAGAGAGATAGAGAGAAAGAGTCGGTGCATAGAAGGATATGGGAGGGAATAGGAGACAGAGACTACACTCGTCCTTCTACCTTCTCTATATGTGAGAGTTTATAGATATACGTCCTAACTTTGTCAATGTATGTTACCATATGTGTGTGTGTGTGTGTGTGTGTATGTTTCGACCCTTAGAATGTGACACACTACGCAACCGTGCCGAATCCCTTCCGATTATCATGCCAATATTGTCCTCGGTGCGTGATCGATGCTCTTACTGTGCATGCAGATAGCACGATCCCTTCGTCCTTGTGGCGCCTAGCTAACCTATCTAGGAACCTTCAAAGATGTGTCTATGTATACGTGTGATATCTATGAATACCCATGTTTCCTTTGTGTGTGTGTGTGTGTGTGTGGAGGAATAGGAGTTCTATCACGGAATATCGTAACATATGCTACGATATAACGCATTCGTTGGCCCATACTGTGGTCGTCTTTCGACGATTGCTTTGCTCACATTTGCATTCCGTGCTTCGAGGAGAAGAGCTCTTGTTTAATCAGCCGTTCTCGGATGTTAGATTCCGTAACCGGTCATACACATACATCCCTGGCGCGATCAAGGATCTCGATCTCTCTTTGATCGTAATAATCACGAACGTTTGCTCGTAGTTAGATACCATTGTTTAACATGATGAAACCTCGAGAATAGTTAACAGTGAATTGTCCGATCTGTCTGAATTGACTTCTTTGTTTTATAATAATATGATAGACATTAATTTTATACTTTGAAGAATAATTTCTCTCTCTTTCTCTCTCTCTTTCTCCACTTATTTCTCCTTCTTTTTTTCTCGCTCGATATTTGGTGGCATGAATTAAAGTTGCTGAGTTTTTAGTTTCGGCTCATTTTCTCTGGAAAAAAAAAAGAAAAGAAAAAAAAAAAGAAAATGCAGATGGTTACAGAATAGCAGCCTATCGAGCTTTTTCGTGATAGCGCGAAAGCAGATTTAAGCGCACTTTTCGTTATCCGTGTTCCACATTTTTCGAATAATAAATTGCGTTAAAGCTTTAATAGCGCTTTTACCTCTTTTGATGATGGATGTAGTCGATGGTCGATGGTGTGAGGGTATTAGTACGATGAGTGAGTGATTTCGCTTCGTCCCTTTTCGTTCGTCGATTTGTTCCAATCGTCAATGTGTTATGTTTTTCATCGATAAAAAAGAAGCAACACGACTCCGATACGGTTCGTAGTACGTTACTGTAGTATGAGTATTCCGATATTTTAATCAAATGGTACGATCCGATGAAAGCAAAATAAGTGTCACGTTAAATCAGGACGAAAACGAAACGATGGAAGAGGGAAACGACCCTACCGACGTTTCGCACAAATGTTCGACGAAAAATCTGCTGACCACGTGTAAAACCATGGAATGATCGTTTTTATTTTAACGCTTTAGTATCTAAGCTTTTTTTGGAAGTTAAAAAGAAAAAAAAAAAAAAAGAGTAACACGAATTATTCCCTCGACACAATTATTTCTTTCTTTTACTCGTAAATATTAATAGAAACAACGAAATTTCTTTCGACAAAATTTCATTCAAGAAATTATAGATTTATTTTTATGTCGTCGCGCGAATAAACCTTTCAATTTGATCACGACGAACGTCATTTAACGAAAAATATCTATAAACGTAAAGATTCTTATAACCCAAGAATAGAACTTATCGAACCAAGAAAAAAAACAAAATAAAAATACACGTGAAATGAAAATACTTAAAATAGTAAGAAGCGAGTAGAACAAACGGAAGGATTTTGGTATGGTTCGATGCACGGACAAGGATGATCAGTTTTACGGTGCGTGAGTAATGCCTTCGTTCGATATTTTACGAGAATACTTTCGAGACACATATCTCTTCGTCTACTTCTTCCTTTTTATCTCTTGACGTAATTCTCAAGGAGATTTGCTCCTCTTCTCGTTATACTCTTCATCTCTATATTCTCTATTTTCTCTCTTTCATATATATACATATATATTCATCTATACTATAGGTTCGTTCTCCTGGTATGTTCACGAGTGGCTTCGACGCGGGCATCGACACGGTAATTAATAATTATATCTGGGTAGGTCTCTAGCTTGGTCGAAGTTATAATTACACCGAGAACAATCAACAACTACCCTGCGTGAAGCAACTTCGACTCCATGGCAGGAGTAGATTGAGGAAGAGAAGGTAGGAGATGGAGGACGAGAAGGAAGAGGAAGAAGAAGAAGAAGAAGAGGAGGAGGAGGAGGAGGAAGAGGAGGAAGAGGTTGTAGAGCTGGACTAAAGGAACATTGAGAAGCACAGGATGGAAGAAGAAACGTTAAAGGAAGAAGGGGATGGTGATGGTGGTGGTAGAGTTGTGGACCGATACTCAACTCGTGTCTGGAATCTCTCTCAAGACACGAGTCCGCTCGTGTTATTACCCCTTGAAGAAGGAACTTTATTTCACCCTGCCTGCCTGCCTGTCTACTAGCTTTCGCAACCACTATTTCTACCTCTTTTTTTGTTTTAAGTATCTATCTATCTATCTATCTATCTTTTTCTTTCTTTCTCTCTCTCTTATTTCCTCGGCATTAGTACTTTATTCGAAAGTCACAGCCCTAAAAGACTTGTATCGAGTCATCTCGTTCTCTCCCTTTGTCTTTCTACCTCACCCTATCCTTTCCTTTCTTTTTTCCTTCGTTCAAGCGTGAAATAAAAATAAAACTCGACGGAGGGGAAACGCACGAGTGCAAGTCGACGGATCATTAGCTCTACGAAAGTAGAAGGAGAAGAATATTATTTGCGTGGTACTTAACAGGATTGCATCTAAGTGAACCTTTCTTAAAATGGCACCGATAGATTTGAACTCGACAAAATCGGAGCCCCCGTGTTAAAAGGTTCATTGAATTTTCTTGATATTCAAGTATTTCGTCTGCCCTTCTTTCTCTCATAGAGAGATTTGCTGAATGATCGTAATCTTAGAGATTTAATTCTTTTCCGACCCAGTTATTCACTTAAGTAGACAAGAAAGTCCTTATAAGGATTGATAAAGCTCTTTCAAGCTAAAGAGAAATTACTTGTAACTAATTCTCACAATAAGTTAGCTCTTTAATCCATGACTTGCTAATCTTGACTGTTCTTGTTAAGCTTTTAAGAGAAAAATTATCGGATGAATGTGAACTTCTCTTGAGATCTAAAATCTTCTTCAGATCATTAAGAATTAGAAACTTTGAATGCAAAGGTATAAACGAGATCGGAAAATTTAAGTTTTGACGATGATATGTAAAACGTATTATATCGAAAAAAAGATATGCAGAATAATCCGAAACAAATTGTAAGAAGTAAAGAAAAATTACTTGAAACACTAGATGAAGATACGTAAAACATGACATTTCCTACTATTCTCAGATTGGACTAACATTAAACAAAAACCTATTCTCGACAGTTTAGTTAGAGGATACTACACGAATTGGTGGTGGTGGTGGTGGTGGTGGTGCATCATTGCGATTGCTGAATAATTTCGAACGGGGTCCCTGGGTGCGTCGATGTAGCGATATACCAGACACGCTGCCGGTATCTCGTTATTCAAGAATACATACGTAATGGGCGAATGGCATAGCTCGTGTTCGAGGAGTGAGTGTGAGAGAGAGAGAGAGAAAAATATAGAGAGAAAGAGCAGATGGGTTCGTGCATACGTACAAAGATTATTTGTGGCGTACATTACATTATCCTCATTTAGAATTCACGCTCCCTTGGCGTCTATCTGCTCTATGCATCTACCGCATATTTTGCTGTTACGGAACTGCCGCGTTGCTACAGCAAGAGAAGAAGAAGGACGAGGAGGAGGAGGAGGAGGAGGAGGAGGAGGAGGAGAAGGAGTACCTACTTCACCGACAGTGCATCTAGCGAAAGAACGAATCCATGTTCTCTTCTCCATTTTTTTCTTTTTTTTCTCTCTCTCTCTCTGTTTCTCATTTTCTTTCTCTATTTCTCTATCTTCGACAAAACACTAAATCCGTGACGGTCCGAGATCATTGCACCGAACAGTTCAGCTCGATGGGAGATGATCACCGACACTGCTTTCTGTATCTCTAGAGATAACTGAATATTTCGAGGAAAATTTTCCTACGAAATTTTCGGTCGATTCTACCCAAGATTATACAAAGTTACTTCTACGTATATTCTATTGCGTATCGTGTATTATCGTTAGAATTCTAACAAGTTATTTTTACTGATCTAAAAAAAATAATCGGTAGAGAACGGATGGATATGCATTACGGTGGATTGATTTAAACAAAAGGAGAAAAAAGAAATTTATTATCACGAAACGAAATAAAATATCAATAAAACAAAAAAAACAAAAAAAAGAAAAAAAGTAGGAAAACAAAAAGCGGAAATTGAGATAAAAATGAATCAATTAAAAGAATATCGAGAAACAATGAGATTTCCGTTCCACCTTTACTCGCGTTACCTTTCGTTTTGTGATGGACACAAATTGCTGAGCGGGATTGTAAATATCGGAAGAACCATGCACCAGGATTATGCATAATTAATAAAATAGACGGATGCTCTTCGGATTCGATTTTCCTGCGTCGTGGAAAATGACGTTGCATAAAACAGCCCTCTCTCTCTCCCTCTCTCACTCTCTCTCGTCGTGCGAACGTCGATATCGATATCGATATCGGGCGCATCGTTTGTACGACCGCAAGCCGCTCTGTTTGGAAGTATGGTGAAAGAGAGAGAAAAAGAGAGAGAGAAAGAGAGAAAGAGAGAGAGAGAGTAGAGGGCAGACGAACGCGAAGCTGCACGGTTCTGCTTAACATTCAGCTCGACACGCTCGCTGATTGGCTATTAATTATCCGCTCGATCCGACCGACAAGAATAACGATTAACTTCGCGTATCGCGTGTTTGCTCGACGCCCCTCGATCCGCTCTCGTAGATCGATCGTAGATCAAGCTAGTGCTCGGTTCCATAAATCAAACGCGTCCCGGTCGTAAATTCGACCTCGTGCGGCGCGACTCATCGTTCGATCATCGATCCATCCGGTGGCGTGCGCGCGCGCGCACGCCCTCACGAAGAAACGACGGAGAGAGAGAGAGAGAAAGAGAGAGAAAGAGAGAATTACCTTTTATACCGTCGGGCCGCCAAGGTAGTAACGTTAAAAAAGAAAAAAAAGGGTGGTCGTAGTCAGTAATTGAGAAATTACTAATTGATTCGGCGATGAGTAGCGATTTCGAAGAGGAGAATAATGGTCCAGACGTTTGGCTCGTGATCGAAAAGGAAGAAGGGTATCCGATAATAGAGCGTGTTTCACTTCGACCAATCTCTTTTCTCGATCTTACCATAAGCATTTAAAGCGTTCTTAAATCGATCTTAAAAGCGGTTGATCGAATCGATTATTATACGTTTACTCGATCAGTCCCTTTACTTTCTCGACCGGGTTATTTATTTGATTTATCGTTTAATAATTATCAATTTTCGATGACATTTTGTATATGGTGATTATTTCTTTTTTTTTTTTTCCCCCCGAGAAAAAATTCATGGAAATGGTTGTTAAATCATAATTTCAATACGTTTCGCGTACTAGATATAAGTATTAATTTGAATAATAGTTGTGTTAGAAGGGATTAGGAGTAAAGAGTATTATAATGTAATAAAAATTATTAAACGAAAACGCTCTCGTAAAGTAGATCAATAATTATGCACACTAGTATCTGTTAATTTAATCCAACATTTAACTATCCAAATTTTCGTGATGCATTAATGCGATTTCTAACAAGCAAATCTATGCGATTATTGTCTCGTCGATAAGATGTTGTTATCTCTGATAATTAGGATTTGTTTCGAATGTGTAAGCTTTCGTGGTTTTAAAAAATACGATACGTTTAGGTGAAAATAAATTGGCTTCTCTTAGACAATCGTACGGCTTCGACTAGGTTTCGCTCGTAGATGAAACAATACGATTGTGAGGAATTTAGGATTAACTATATATATACTTCTCTTTGTTTCTTTCTTCTCTTCTCTATTTTCACGATTTATATATGTGGCTTCTTTTTAGTAAAAACGAAACCGTAAAAAATAAAACAAATTTGAATATAATTTTGTGATGATTCGTCACTTCTCGTTCTTTTTTTTTTTTATACTTCACTTTTAACTTTCCGATCTTATTAACAGCACAGATGAGTATCTGAATATGTAAGTATTATATATCCTTGTCGATATAATTTCTTAGAATATATCATCGTAATCATTTTGAGAACTCGTAGCATAGCATGAAACGTCTGGAACAAGGCCAACGTTCCAACGAAACTATGTAGCTGTCTTTTCTCTCTCTCTCTCTCTCTCTCTCTCTCTCTTTCTCTCTCTTTCTATCTGTTCGTGATCATCCTGACAGAGGATGAGCTCATAAAATATTTCAGCATTCCGATTAGTCCATCTCTTTTCTATCCGAACGTGATGATCCGTAGCTCGTTGCGGAGAACTACCGAGAAATTAATTGATTTCAAGGCCATCGATCAAAATTCGAAATCTCACTTTTATTCCGCGCACTCATTATCGCTTTCGTCGTTACGTCCAGGGGATTGAATTTTACCAGATGAAGAGACGAGAGAAAAGGGAGAAAAAAAGAAAAGGAAAAAGAAAAAGAGAACTTGATAATAATTAATTTCCAGACTCCGAAGGACACGATCCTTTCGTTTTAGTTCTCTCCGAAGAGGAGGAGATCGTATCACGTTACGCCGAGAGAGTTAACCGTCCACGCTACGTTGAAAATAATCACCTCGTACGGTTATCTGCTTATCTTTCTGTTATCGTCGATCCACAAGTTGGCTTTTACGGCTCTTTCACGGCTCTTAAAAGACATACTACTACTACTACTACTACTACAACTACGCTCGAGAATCCTCGCGGTTGTCCTGGTGGTTGTTTTGATGATGATGGTTTTCTCCTTGGTGGTTCACCACCGGACGACGCTTTTTAATCGAACCACGTGTACCGGACCCCACCCACCCTTTTCTCTAAAGTAATTTCGTATTTACCTTGACGGTTGCCAGTTATGAGAGTGTGTTTGCGTATGCGTGTACCTATGTGTATGTGTGTGATGAGAGAGGGAGGGAAAGTAAATTAATACGCGGCGCACGTTTTACGAGCAATTTGCTGCACTTACGTGCGCTTTTACGTACGTCCGATGTAAGTATGGTCGACGTGTGCACGATCTCGCTGCTGGCCCGTGACGTTTCAACCTACCTCTCGACGTCTTCTTGACGTCCTTTTCTCTCTCTCTCTCTCTCTCTCTCTCTCTCTATCTCTCTCTATCTTTCTTTCTCAATCTTCCCTCGTTCCTATACGAGAACCACCAAGAAATTACCCTTTTTGATGGAAATATCTACTTTCTCGAGCTCTCTTTAGAAAAAAAAAAAAAAGAAAAAGGCAAGAACCGCCCTGGACTTTTTAGCTTTTTCCACCTTCCTTTCGAGATCACCGATAACGCTTCCCTCGAAGACTTACCGTCGATTTATTATCGTTTGCACGTTCTACGACTATGTCGGATTACGTTATCGTACCAAACCCCTTTTTTACGAGAGTTAATTTTTCAGTATTCTAAACGAAATATTCGTGGTCATTCAGGATTTTGTGTATAGCGGTTCGGGATCTAAGGGAAATGATATATAATAAAGTATAACGAGTACGAGTAGGAGTAGCTGCTATTCGCGAGTTTCTTTTGATTATCGAAAAGTAACTGTTAATGGAGGAGAAAGACAGAGAAAAAGAGGGAGAGTCAACAACTTTTTGACAGCTCGTATTTCGTGATTATGTTTTAAGTGTTACAACCTTTAATGTATAATACATTAAGAGCGATATCAAAGGGGTAGTCTCGCACGAAATGTTGAAAAAGAAAATAGAAGATATTACGTTAAAAATGTATTTAAAGAATTTCTTTTTTTTTCGTTTAATACTTCGTCAAATTCAACTTTGATTTAAATTCAAAAAATGTAATACGTATTTATTTTCGAAGTTAATCATTTACAATTATGGACGATGTGTATGTGTAGTAAAAAACATGAGCCAAAAAGTAACGAATAAAGTAAATGGGACGACGCATTTAGAAAATGTGAATCAATAGTAAAGTCCGTCCACTTTCTTTGCGTGCAAGCCGCATTGCCCTTTCATCTCCACCTTCGTGGCTCGCAGGTACGATAACGGTCGGTACTTGGCACCGAGTTGCGACGTTTTAACGTGCCCCCGATACATTCTTCTCTTTAAGTAGTAAAACATTACATTTTCACCAATGAAAGAAACTTATATACAGGTTACGTAAAAATAGTTTATTCGATTGTTAAAACAAACTACTCTTTTCTTCTTACAAATTATCTTAAGATCTTACAACGAAACTTTCTTCTTTGCTATTTCTTATTTACTTTTAAAAACAAACCCAAAGTACGCTTCCCAACAACTTTATATTATATATAAAAATAAAAATAAAAACTGTAATATATATATATATATAGAGAGAGAGAGAAGGATTCAAAATCGAATAATTCAATTCATTTTACTCTTTGAACAATAATTTCAATCTATATATTATAAATATTATATGTGCTAATTATTATAATTAATATCAATAATAAAACATACGAGGAGATGCGCACAATAATTGGATTATCATTTCGAATACTGTTTGACGACAAACAATATCTAATAATATGTTCAATGACGATTTTTCGATTATCAACATAAGCATTCAATATAAACACATGCATAAATATATCTATCTATCTATATATACATATATAATTTATCGTGCGTACGTATAAAGAGAATGGGGAAAATAAAGTGCGGAAACTAATCGGTGGCTGTTACACGTCGATGTTTCCACAGCGAGAGACCGAAAATACACGACTTCTGCATACTCGGCACACCCATCGAGCGCATAAAACGTGCACTTGACTGCAAGCGGAGGAAAGTGCTCGAGAGGATGCGCGCCTTTGTGAATACTTTTCTTCCGGTAGACCACTCGTACGGACAACAAACGAGCAAGTGCAAGCGGCCGAGTATTACCCACCACTAGGTTCTTTTAGTTTCAAAACTTTGCTCGCGAATCGCCTCTATTTCTATTCTCTCTACTTCCTACCACCCTCCCACCCTCCCCCCTACCCTCTCTCTCATTCTTTTTCTTTCTTTCGTTCTTTCTTTCTTTCTATCTTTCTTTCTACAATTTTTCCCCTTCTCCATATTTCTCTCTCTCTCTCTCTCTCTCTCTCTCTCTCTCTCTCTTTCTTTTTTTTTCTCTTATACAGCCGCCGCTGTTATAAAAGTTGAATTACATTCCTCGTCTAGGGCCCTTCAGGAGTACTTCTCGAGCGCTTTACATATATCGTAGCCCTCGTAGCAGAAGCAGAAGCAGCAGCAGCAGTACTGACTGCTTCACTGCCGCCAACAAATATCGACCACCTCTCTCATAATTGGGAGACCGAAAGAAAAACTCGAACTTTTCGTGACGATGAAATCGCCCGGCGCTCCATCGATGTCGGATTTAATTCGAATTAAGCTGACTTATCGCTCGTTCATATTTCACGATTACACTCCTGCTCGACTGGGAAAGAAGAAAAAAAATAAAAGAAAAAAAATAAAAGGGGATTAGATTTATCGTTCACATCGTATATCGTAAGAATTACTCGGGGAAAACGCGTTCGCTCTTATTCATTACTCTGCTTGGAATCTGGTTTTACGTTGCGGACGAATAATTCATATGAGAGCAAAAGCGTAGGATTAGGTCCTGGTAAATGTGCATTTTATAACAAGAAAAGAGACGGGGGCGGGGGCGCGATAGGGGAAACTTGGTAATCATATGTATAACGAGCTGTATATTATCATATGTATATTACCTTTATCGCTAATTATCGCGATAAAGAAAGAATACATTAGTAGAACTAAACTGTATCATGTTAAAGTACGATGTCGTAAGAAGATAACTAGTGTATCTATTCATCTAGATTTTCATTGGTGCAAGGGTTTTAATAGTGTTGCATGCATCCGTGGTGTATACGTTTATCAAAGAGATTAAGATTTCCAAATCAACACATTCTTAAACGACGAGTGATTCGCTCAGGTAAATGGCAAACAAATGGTTTTCAATAGTTTCTTTTTTTGTTGATTATACTTTCTCGAAATAAACGTGCAAGAGTGAGATAATATGTTAATATGAGAAATAGGAAATGAAATGAGTAAGATGTAAAAGCTGTAAACAATGAGGAAAGGAGAGTAAGCAGTAAGATTTGATAAAAGAAAGATTGATAAGGGAACCTTTGCTGGAATATAATATTATGTATGCATAATTATGGGATCAATTTGAGGTAATACTTTAAAACATTTAATTACTTATTGTTAGTTTAATTATTTTCCTTATAAATTATCAATGTACAAGTGTTGAACTATGTACTTCTTAAAAATGATTAAAAACGAAATTGTAATTATTTTTAATCACTTTTATTATATATTAAATAAAATCGAATATACTTATTTATCCATATAAGATTAAAATTACTCTTCAATTTTATAAATCATAATATGTATGATCTAATACGTTAGAACGCGAGCTTTCGTTGTACCTATTAGAATTATTATGATTATTATAGTGTAAAATCTGTGTGTAACTAGGATGAATTATCATCTTGGTGTAAGTAACATACAAGGAACGATAAAGCCGTTTCGAATTTAGCTCGTTGCAGCTGCATGCACAAGTAAAGCACGTGCAGCGCGACGAAGGTGAACCGTCTGAAGTAGATCGCGCGTAACAGTTCTCATTGTACATACCATTAAGTAATCGTATCTCTCCTACTCTCTTGTTTCATTGAGTTACATCACTTTTCGGGTCGAAGAAGTCTCGACGAGACGAGAAATGAAGAACGATGCTTACCTACTTTCAAGACGTTATAAAGATGAGGTGAACTTATTTTCTCGCGGTGTGGTCGTCCTTCTATTTCAAAATAAAAGAAAAGAAAAAAGAAAAGATAAAATGAGGAATCTACGGGTTCCAAACCACCCTGAAGTTTGGTGCGAGACAAACGGCTCGATTTGTCATAGCTATTTCTGACTATTCTTCGTTGCACGAACGAAATGTACATTTGTATTTTCTGTTCCTATTTTTTTTTTCTTTATTCAATCTTTTAACATATCTTAAATATTTACTATCATCTTTTCCACTCGAAATAGTCCAAAAAAAAAAAAGAAGAAAAAATAGGGGACAATAAAATTGATCAAATTTAAGAGAGTAATTGATTTTTACGACAACGATTTTATTTTTCTAAAGTAATTTAATCACAGATATAATATTTTTCAGAAAGGCGCATAAAAATAAAGTAGTGAAAAAGAACGAGCACTTTAACAAGATTGAATGGACTACTCGTTGAATTTATCGAATCCTATCAAGTATTATCATACCGAGAAATCCATATCAACTATGTGTCGTATTCAGTTCACATAGGAAACATGAACATTTTGATTCGAGCCAGTTCTCGCGTTTATACATTTCCATTTTAACCGTTTCTCCGACATAGTATTCACTTTTAGCGTTGGGGAAAATGTTTGAGAAAGGTAGATGGGTAGATAGATGGTTGGATAAAAAAAAAAAAAAAGAAAAAAAATAGAGAAAGAGGTAGATGAAAGAAAGAGAGAAAATTTCGAGCGTATAACAGGAATGGTATTTAAACTGGTCCCTGACCGATCTTTATTCCCTTTAGAAAAGCTCTATTATGTGTTGTATATCGGGAACATCTCACCGTTAAGATCCTGTACTGTTTCTAATAGCAAACACGTTTGTGCGAATCCTGCGATCCATGCATTTCCGATTGCACAAGCTGCACCGTATTACACGGTAACGCACGTTTCTGTTTTTCTATGAATATATGTCGGGTAGAGAAAAAGAAAGAAAGAGAGAAAGTTAACGTTCATAGTCGTGTTTACTTCGCATTAAGTCGAACAGTCGCGTTTTGCTTGGCCACGGAAGCTTCTTACTCCCTCTCTCTTTTTCTTTCATTCCCACACTAAACAACGTAGAAGCACACAGACACAGAGATTTGCCTGTTCCTCTATGCGTTCTGTGTGCACGCGGTATACACCGACCGTACGGCCCGGTGCATCGAGATAATAACGCTCGAACCTTATTGAGAGATCGCAATAAAGCGTGCATCATGTTTTACAGCGTACAACCGTACGCTGAGATTATGTTGAAGATTTCGTGGCGCGCGAGGTAATACGTTCGAAGGTATCGATGAAAACTGAGAGGATATCAGAAAGAAGGAGGAGAGATGAGTGCAGAGAAGAAGGCTCTTATGAAAATAAATTGTTATAGGAGAGAAAAAGAGAGAGAGAAAGAACCGGTACATCATGCATTAAGATGAGAATCGATTTTAAACGTCACGGAACAACGTATCGATATTTATGGCAACGTGAATGATTTGAAAAAAAATTGACATCGATTTTTCGTTATTATAAATTTTATCGAACGTTTATCTTAATTTTTATTCCTTGACGAAAGCGTCTCGTGATTGTCGGAAAGAAGATGGAGGGAGGGTGGTGGTGATATATTCACGAACGCACGAAATTTATAATCGTTCGCGGATTCAATTAACGCCGGTCCATTGGCATTGCACGAGGGGTTGGGAAAAGGGAAAGTGATGGAATGGGGGAGAGAAGCGGAACTTTAACGACATTGTAATTAAAGTTTTAGAATCGAAATTTCCGAAGGCTCGAGAACTGCTCGACGCAACAACCCGTTCTAAAACGTTTCCGAAAAGGAGAAACGCGAGCGCGTATCGCGAGACTTTTGTATTTCTATCTTTCTCTGTTTCGTACAATGATTAGCGGGACTTCAATTAGAAAGAGGCAAAGAGAGAGAGAAAGAGAAAGAGAAAGTTTCGTGTCACGAACGACGGTCGCGAGTATAACATTTCATTTATACCAGAGAAATTGCAATAAAAGCTTAGAGTGCGACTCAATTAACCGCCGGCAAATATTTAATTACAAATACAAATACCTTCCTCTCTCTCTCATTTTCGAATAGGAGGTACGTCACGAGAAGGGTGTACGAAGAAACGGTACAGAGGGGTTGGTAGGTAGGGCTTGAAAGCCATTCGAGGCACGAGCTTTCGTGTTGATGCATTTCGTTTCGTTTCGTTTCGTTTAGTTTCGTAGAAACTTCCTTCTACTCAAATGCAACATTGTACGTTTTATTTGTTGCTTGGGAGAAAATAAGGTACCTGCCGTACGCTTTTCCTTCCTTTCCTACTTCGTCCCCATCAACCTATCCCACTTTTCTCCTCTTTTCCTTTCTGCTTTCCTTTCTTTCGATCGCACGGAATTCCTATTTCCGCGATTATTCGTGATCATTTCTCTTGTCGGGACCCTTCTAGAAAATGAATTCTATCGGTGAGACAAGGGAATAGTACAAAGGAGAAAACGATTGAATTAACGTTCCTAGAAAGTATCTGCCTCCCTCCTCTTCTTTTCTGTCTCTCTTTCTTTCCTCCCCTTTCTCTCTCTCTCTCTCTTTCTTTCTCTCGTTATTATAAAGTAATAAATTTCTCTCTAGCAGCGCGTTTCTTGCAGGTGTCCCGCGATAATTCATCGTTTGTACGTATTCACAATAGATCGTAGATTTCTCTAACACGGAAAGATTATCGATCGGTATTTATATATACATATATATATTATATATGTACCTATCTATATACATATTTTATAATTTCAAGAGTTAAATCTTTCGTACAACATATATAAGATTTCTGACGAATGATCGATCTTCCTGCTGACTTTCCTTTTTATTTTTTTTTATTTTTTTCCCTTTTCCTTACATTTTATTTTAAAAATAAATAAATAGAAGAAGAAGAAGAAGAAGAAGAAATAAAATGCATAAAATATAGCCTTGATGGAAATCTTGTCTCCTTCGATACGAACTCTGATGCAAATTATCTATCTACATACATGAGAACGTATAGAGAAAGATATAATTATTGAATTATGGAACGGGGCTCGTGTTTATCGAAACTATTCAAACGAAGCATTGCTGGTGGCAATGCTCGCACGCCGAGACGATTCATAGGCAATTTATTTTGAAGCAACCTGTGCATATACGAAGCACGCTGCCTCCGCGTCCGTACTAAGTGCATAGTTGAGAATTTTACAAGGCAGTACCGGTTAGACGGGCTAGCCTTCGGCCTGTGCGGGTTTGCTTGCGATTCCCTTTGGCCGGCAGGTGCACCGTGCCAGCGCGAACTCGCGTATATTAGAGTCTTCTTTAGGTGTTTCTCTTTTTTTTTTTTTTATTTCCATACCCTTGTCTTTCTAATATTCTCCATTCTTTTCTCTCTTCTTCACAGTTTCCCATCTTTCTTTTTTCTTCTTCACAATAACACGCATTCTCTTCCTCGAGTAGCCTATCCCGTATCTCATTGAGTCAAATCGACAAATGTATTTTCTTCGTTTCAATCGATCTATTCTTTTACGTTTCGTTCGATTACAATGTCATCGGTTATGTCCTTTCTCTTTCTTTTTTTCTTCATTCTTCTCATTATTTATCTCGAATAAGTTTCTAATCTAACGTACGTCGAGTGATATAATAAGATTGGATATAAATGCGAGAAGAAAAATTCTTTTATCTTTTCTCTCCCACTTATTTCGATTAAAACGTAAAATTTCTCTCATCTTTATCAAGGGCTCTCCGTGATATTCCTGTATCTTATTATTGAACCTGAAAGCAACGTTCGCGAGTCTGTCATGCTCGATGAGTTTCGCAATTTGCATTCGCTTAGTGACTCCTTTTCAGTAACTCTGTTGGCGATCGTAAACGTATCTTTGACCAGGATCGAATTCCGAGTCAATGGTAAACGGTTACTCTGCAGAGGTTGCTTGTTCATTGCTCTCTATATATTTCTCTCTCTCTGTATATATCTCTGTCTGTATATGATCTGCGTTTCTGCACGTCAAACGAACAGTCACGACTAGGTTAACCGCGATACGCACACGGGGGAACGTCATCATGGCAAATGCTCTCCGGGTATTTTCGAAAATACTGATGTTATTAGAGCTGTATGCTCGAATTAGCTCTTAAATCCTCGTCGAATTATTTGAATAGTTCAACGAAGAAAGATAAAGAGAGACACGATCTATCGTTTCGAGGAGAAAAGGTAGAAAATAAAGATGAAGAGACCGGACAAGCAGACAGGCAAAGGAGTCAGATAAATATCTTGTCTGGGTCGAGTTTTAAAATAAATTATTGAAATATCTATTTTCATCTTATGGTTATCTCGGGAAAAGTCGAAAAACAAAAAAAAAATGGGTAAAGAAATTTGCTTTGTATTATATAAGAAAAAGAAAAAGAAAAAAAAAAACCTATTCTAAGCTTAGAGTTTACTATTTTAACAACGACGATCGGCCCTTTTACATGAAATATTTTTTAAATATTTCATCGGATTTTTCTCAACGTTATGTTATCGTTCTTTTTGATCATTTTCTATTGGATTAATGCGATGCGATTTTTCAAACCTTTGTACATATACGTAAAGAATAAACGTGATAAAATCGTCGAAATGTTAGCCATACTTTTATAAAGTTCGATAAACGCGTTTACACATTACGCGAAAGTATATAATATATACTTATTTTATTGGAAATTACAACACGCGATTTTCCTTGAGAATCTTAAAACGATGAAAGAAAACGATAACCGAATATGAGATCTCATAGATACTTCGAAAGTTTCTTTATCGTACCTTAAAGAAGAAAAATACGAAGAATAAAAGAAAAATGATAGAAAGAAAGAAATAAAAAGACTTTGAGAGAAAGAGGGGGGAGGCGGGGGGGGGGGGGGTATGAAAAAAAAGGGTAGTACTTTTTCTCGCTAGAAAAACGTCACGATTAATCGTCGCCATTCCAAATCCGGTCTGTTTTTCTTGGTTTGATGTCAAAGGAGCATCCTGAAATCTGCATCGAAATTGCTAGGTCCGCGAGTCCGAGTTGACTTTAATATAGAGTATCTACGATAAAAAGAAGAGAAGACACGCGCACACATTCACACACAGACACAGACAAAAATCGTCGAGTATATAACGATCTTGTCGGTGGTTCTCTGAGAAAGAACGAGAGGTGTCGAGAAGCAAGAAAAAGATAAAAGAAATGGATAAAAGAATGAAAGAGAAATAAAATGAAGAGGATAAAGGAAGAGGGAAAAGAAAAAAGAAGAAAAAAAGGGTTGTTGGGATGGAGAAGGAAAAGAGAAGAATAAGAGTCGCACGTTGTCGGTTCGAGGACGAACCACCGGCGTGGATTAATATCCGGTAACTCTGTTGGTGGGTGGAAGTAGTTGGTGGTGGAAGAAAGAAAGAAGGAAAAGAGAGAAAGTAGAAAAAGAGAGAAACGGAAGAAGAAGAAGAAGGGGTGGTGGAAAGGGGAAAAGAAAAAGAAGAAGAAGAAGGGTCGTTAATAAACTTTAGTTATGCGTTCGAAGAGCCGAGAGCCGCTCAACCGTCTAATCTCTTTTATCCACACTCATTACTTACGCAGTGGTGCTCATATCTTTCGTATTGTATACCAAACTTATTCTGAGAGAGAGAAAGAAAGAGAGAAAGGAAAAGAGAAAGAGAGAGAGAAATTATTTCTCTAATTCTTTTTTTTTTTTTCTTTTCTCCCACTCGCAATGCAATAAAATGCGGAAGGCGTTGCGAAGCGTATTATGACCGCGTATAGTGCGTTTGACTGATTCATTATCGTCGCCATTCTCGGCGTACCACCGGTGAGGATAAACTTCTCAAGTTCCAGCAGCCGTGAGATGGGTAATTTGCGATACGTCTGCCACGAACGTCGATGCGGCTTATGCGGTTGTGCCTCTGGAAATCCGGGCTAGACCGACTCTTCGTCACGAACGTGCAGTAGTCGCATGAACCACCTTCTTCTTGCGAATAATCGAGATCTACATCGAGAATTTAATCCTCTTTATATCATATATCATCACGTTTCTCTTATACAAATTCGAATAATATAATCGTTTTATCTTCGTTTAAAATAACTATCAACAATGTCGTATCATTTTAATATATTTACAAGGGAAATATAATATTTTTCGTGGAAATAACTATTCAATATGTGGCTGATTTTAATGGACAATTTTTTAGATTCCATACTTAATCTATTATAATATTTTAAATATATCAAATTGTATAATAATAAATTGGTTGATGCAACATTAAATAAACGAAAATAAACAATATTATGGTGATAAGTAATGAGATAAACATTTGTTCGAAATTGAATGTAAAAGTAAAAAAAAGAGAAAAGAGGAAATATAAAAATTCGTGTAAAAATCGGTGTGTGCCGGTGATGGTAAAGATATCTTTCTTCCTTTTTTCTTGAAAGTGGTATTGACATCCGTTGATGTACGGCGTGTGGCAAATCGACAAAATGAAAGTGGAGATAAGAGGAAAGGAAATGGGAAAGGGTAACGAGAATACCACCTTGAGTCTGTGATCTACGCGTTGTTACCGTCTTTTCTCATTGGTTTAACAGGGTTGAACGATCCTAACCGTTCCATCGATCCTATCAGATCAAATTATCGGCTCGTGAGAATCGACGTCGTGTTTCTAACGGTCTGCTCTATTCTACCACCAAAACTTCGATCGACTTTAAAGGCATCCTCGAGATCGACGGATATCGTTGGTCCAAACTTGTAAAAGTTCTTGATTTCCTCGTAAAATCAACGCGTCTTGTGGTTCGATCCTGTTTTACTACCCTTTTTCCTTGGATATACGAGATTCCTGATAAATTAGTCGATTTTTCGTTTAACGTAGACTTAAAAAAAAAAAGAAAAGAAAGAAACGAAAGAAAGAAAAAGAAGAAGAAGAAAAAGTATTAGAAAAGAACAAAAAATCAACGTTATCTCCGACAGTATAATTATTCATTTTTGAAACATCGGCGTACACATATATCTAGAGAAACGAGGAATATAGTTGTTTCACATATAGATAAAACGTATTTGTCGACTAGCTTTGCAAGGAAACATATAAAATGTCTGTCGAGCAAAGACAACGAAACATTTTTAATAAAACCTTTGACCTCACCGATCGAGTTCACCTTTTCGCATTCTCGATTTATCGCAAAACGTTGTGTGTCGAGCGAGCTCTCTCTTTGATGCCGATTATTCGATGTCAGTTTTACACTTCATGTGTATTCAAATCCCGTAGTAGCTTTTATTAAAAAGCCTTATTAAAAGGAGAGTATGCATTGAAAACTATGTTACGGAGAATTTCACTAATTTAGTTTTTCGTTTCGTCACAAACGAACAACAAAAAAAAAACAAAAAACAAAGGTAGAATTAAATAAATATATTTTGTACCGCACAGAGAAAAAAAGGGAATACCTTATTATAAAAGAATACTAATTTACTAATTTATTAATTTAAATTAATATCAATCATTTCCATAGAAAAATTTCAATTCAATTTCAATTCCGTTCGTTACGAGGATATCAAAAGTTCTTTTTTATTTGTATAAAGTATAAAAATAATTCGGAGACTGGGAAGTTCGGACAAAATTAGAGATCTCCCTTAAAAATAGTTGGCCTTCTGGAAAACGAAATGGCAGAAGACGTTTATCGGACAGAAAGTAGAAAAGGAAATAAGTATAAGAGTGGAGGGAGGTAAGCACTTCGACGTTAGTAGAATCGCATCGGGGGCGTTGTTCAAGCTCGATAACCCGAGGGGTTAATACCAAGTGAGTGCAAGGAAAACGCTTGGTACGGAACCCCCATCGACTTCTGGCTTCCTTCGCTCGACTTGCTTCGTCTTCCGTATCTTTTAGAGAGCAGATGGATTACGTCTCTGGACCGAGAGGAAGGATCAAAGCGGGTAGTACACCCGTAACTCTCGAGCCAGATTCGGTAGAGAAACTCTTTCGAAATAAGAAACTTCTGATCTTCGCTATCGTATCTTCTCGGTGCTTCTTCGCTCGTGATAACCTTAGAAATTAATTCCTCTTCGAGTAAGAGATAGTTGCTCTCCAATGTACTGACACAAATACATGCAAATGCATACACACGTACACGTGCACATTAATATCACAATCTTCGCGTTTCTTCTTGCTTCATTTCGAAACTCACGCTGAGCGAGATCGGTTAGTCTAGAAGCTGGTAGAAGGAAATATTCTTAAACGATGCCCCCACTGATCTAAGATAAAGATAATGTCAATTAATTATTCGATAGAAAAATATCGAATATAAAGTGTCAGTAAGCGTTTGTTCAATTCGTAAGACACTCGACCTGAAAATATCGTTATAATTTATTCCATTAATTCACCCTTTTTCCTCGAGTCCCAAATAAAAAAAAAACAAATTCACCTCGATGAATCTGTGTTCGTATATTAAATAGGAATAACATTTAAAAAATAAAAATGGAGAACCACTGGTATATAATAAGGCACGCTTTCGGCTTATGCATGGAATATCTTACCGCAAGGGAGATCATGGTCGTCGTGTTGGGTGGGTAGGTACGTAGATTTGATGCAGGAGAAAGGGAACGGGGGTAGAGAGAGCAAGGGTTGAGTAAAAGAGAGAAAGGGAAGAGGAGGTGAAGCAGAAGGAAAAGAAGGAGGAGGAGGATGGCAGTCGACGGCGTATAGTACATACGAGTGCTCCTTTGACCTTTGACGAGAACGAATTACCCAGCCGTGAGAGAAGCGTACCTGTCTCGAACCATTATGGGTAGTCTCGTTTACACCGCGCACTACTCCAACCATAATACACGTACGACGAATTAAGTAGCTCACGTTTAGTTTTATTCTATGCCCTTTCTCCCGTGCCCATCTGTAAAGACGATCCCCGTCGACGAGAATTCGCGAGTGTGTTCGTTAACCACGTACCAACGATTAATATCGCGGTTTTCAATCTGCCGAAAGGGGGAACGAGAGTTCCTTTCTTTCTTTCTTTCTTCATCTTTTCCTTTCTCTCTCTCTCTCTCT
>NW_014569565.1:355597-412707 GCF_001313835.1 Polistes canadensis | reverse complement strand
AAAAAAAAAAAACAAAAAAAAATAAATTTAAGCATAAAATGAAACATTGGTTATATCATGTGTCTAGATAGTAAAATAACGAGTTTCTTGAGAACATTTTTTGTCGAGCCAAATGGACCGAGACAATAATTTGATTAGGTTCACGACGGGATATAATAAGATTCGATAAGTAATACTTTAATAAACTCGGTGCAGTTTCTCTCCCCTTTAATATCACCGTCGAGTGGCGTATAATTAAAGATACGATTATCATACTCGATCTTTGGTAACGATTTAAAGTAATGTTCGCAGCAGGCCAAAAGAAATCTCAACTTACTTTATGGAGAAAAAAGGAAGGAGATAGAGAGAGAGAGAAAGAAAGAGAAAGATTCAAACCACCTGGACAGCGTGATTCAATTTGTTCTCCTTCCAAGCGTACTCGAATAATAATAATTCATCGAGTTGCCCGTGTGGTACACGCGTAACCGACCGAAATAGCAACGAAAAACCGTGACCTTTTTCTTTCTCTCTCTCTCTTTCTCCTCCTTTCTTTCTTTCTTTCTCTTTCTCTCATCTTCCTCCCCCATCTTCGCTTCGGTATACGCATATATCGACTTTTGCCGCGAGGGCAAGTTTATGCTCGGTTTAAACTTTATGCTCGATTAAGACTCCGTGCATTCGCCGGGAAGCGGATAAAGCGGGGCGACCTAATACCACCACCGTCAGTAGCTTCTGGAAATGGAAAAGTCAACGAGCACGACTCTATCCAAAAGATATATAGTGTTCTAACGTAACTCTTTCTCATGGAATATAAAAAGGAGCTAGTTTCTCTTCCTTTCTTTCCTTTTATCATCTCTTTATATTTCTTTGTCTATCTATCGTCTCTATCCTTTTCTCTTTATTTTCCTCGGCTCTTGAAAAGAAGTTGAGTGAAACTCTTGTAGGATCGTTGGTGCTTTTGAAGTCGTCGTTATTACGATAGTAGTAGAGCTAGGTAACTGTAGGATAAAGTGGCCGGTGATTACGTTCTTAACGCGAGACCACCACTACTAGTACGTTGTTACTTCGTAACACACAGACCGTTTACGCTTTTAATTTCGATGCTATCACTCGTTACGCGTACATCGACAAAAAGAAAAAGGAACGAAAAGGAAAAAAACACGTACGTGCGTACTAGACCATGTATCTATCTGTTTGTCCCGAGAACTATTACTTCCGTTCAGGTAGTTCTCAAAGGGAACGAGAGAAAGAGAGAGAGAGAGAGAGAGAGAGAGAGAGAGAATAAGATTGAGTTCTTATTTCATCGTGGCTTAGGTAGGATTAATCGTTCATCTCGTAACTAAACACTATCAAGCTACGTATAATGCCAATATCCACGAGGAACTTAGGTTCATATTCCGACGCATAGCATCGGGCACGAATTCAACGAGGGTGAAGCAGAAACGTCTGTTTACACGGTACACAAGCGAGAATTACCAAATCCTATCGATTTCGTTTTAACCAGGATGTGCGCGTGCGAACTCTTACATGCTTCTCTATCCAATCCTATCCCATCCTATCCTATCGTATGCTATCCAATACTATATACCATACTATACTATACAACCTCATTGTGATCCTGCACTCGACACGTTCCAAAAGGCAACTCTCAAATCGATCGATATTCGGATACAATCGTGCTCTGCAATCAGAACATTTGCATAATGTTATTCGAACTAAAATTCTCTATGACGAAGTATACATTATCGTTTATTTTTCTTTATCTTTTGTACGGATCTTTTTCTACTTTATGTTTCATAGAAAATCAGGGTTTTACTTCTCTTAAAAATACATTCGTTAAATCGTGATTTTTATTGCATTATATTAAAAGAATAATAATAATAATAAATGAATGGAAGAAAGACGTACACGAAGCAACGATCTTTGTGCAATACATACTTGAAATTTGCGAAAAGAAGTGAACAAATATGTATCGTAAAGTTCTCGCTTTCGGACAGCTGCTGTCTGGCCGTTCGAAATTTGTGAGCCTTTAATCTTGGAACAGAACGCTGCTCTCTGACCAAATTATTCGACGCGAAGCTTGGGTTAAATCGTAAAGCCAGGCAAATGATAGGTTCCTCCTGAGTCTGCGGTGAGTCAAAGAATTTGCATATATATATATATATATATATCTGGTTACAGTTTCAAGCTTCTCGACTCTTGTCGAAGAGCTCGTCGATGATCCCTCTACGTGTTCAATGCCATAGCTTCTTCATATTTCTCATCTCTTTTCTTTTCCCATTTCTTCCTTTCTTGCTCTTGCAATCCCCACTCTTATTTCTTCTCAATCTCTATCTTTCTTTCTTTCTTTCTTGTTGTTGTTGTTGTACTTCTTCTTCTTTTTCTTCTTCTTTCGATCCTTCTCTTCCTCCTCCACCTCTTCCTTTTTCTCCTAAGGAGTCTACGTCTTTCACCGTCGGCTGGGAAGTTCTCGAGTGCGCCATTTATAAATACAAACTCGCCTGGTCGTCTTTCGCGAATCGCACGTGGCTCCTCCTCGTTGCTCTTCGAACAACCGGCTCGTTGAACTCCTGAGAGGGCGGTACTCGAGGCTGCGAGAGGTCGATCACCGTCGATTATCGTACCATGAATCGTAGTATGGGCCAAATCCAACGGGTGTTTCTCTTAAGAAATCAAATTTCATTAAGTAAAAACCATTAACTCGGGATAGAAATATTTTCCTAATTATTATTCGAATTTCAATAAATTTGTTTTGAATATGTGTCACAAAATCAGGAACGATTAATAATAAATTTTATCATGACAGAATAATAGTGGTGTGACGATCATACTCTAGACTATTATTTATCGCCGTTGTACGTTTAGAACATAAACTTAACGATGGCGTCGCGTAAATGAGGAGGGCAGAGACGCAATTTCCATGATGTTCCTCTTTGTCGGTCGAGGGTCGTTCCTCGTGGCCGTCATTAATTAAAGCTTCAAAGTCGTCTACGGGCACCCTCGTCGAAATGCGAATGCCTCGGATAGCCGAAAGATCAAGAAAGGCAGCCGCGGGCTGGACGTTATTAACGTGACATAACGTTATAACCGACTCTCTGGCCAGCTCTCGCAAGTAATACACTAAACGCACACACTCTCTCCTATGATATACGTGCGAGACTTTCATGTGAGCATCTTCTTTCCGTGCGAGTTTGTCTCTTTTTCTCTCTCTCTCTCTTGGGACCAAAAGATGTCGAGAAAAAAGAAAGAAGAGAGTCGCTAAGCTTGGCTCTATATTTAAAGCAACACCCTCGTACGCCCCCCGTGACGAGAAAAGATGCGAATTTTGCACGTGCGACCGATTCGACGAACCGTGCCCGAGGAGGAGTGCCTTGCTGCTTAACGAGACCAACAGGGGAGGTTTTCACTACTTCGTTTTTTCTTTTTTCTCCTCACCAAAATGAATATTTAAAAGCGACACGATGTTGTTTCCTTGAAATCGATTAATCTTGATTTAGAAAAAGAAAAAAAAAAACAACAAGAAAAAGGGTTGTACAGAGTACGGCTTCCCTTTTATCATTATTATTCATATATGTATCATTTACATGTGTATTTCAAGTACTTACTTATTACATATATGCATCCGATCGAAAGAAAAGGACAACGCGTTGTGCGCATAGATCGTGCTATATGCACATTCTCGATTTCCCGATGTCAGCTCAAAGGAAACCGTATAACCAAGTTGCAATAAATTTCCGTGCTATTCGCCAACGCGTCCGGAAACTCCAGTTAGAGTTAAGCTCGTACGGTCCTCCCCCTTTTCGGATGCAAATCTCGGCAGAGACACACGAGGCTCAACTCACAGTTGTATTTCTACCTGGGAAGCTCTCCTTGGTCTGGGGGAATGAGAACGTGCTCGTATCATAGCTTTCGTAAAAGCGATATACTATAGTCATCTATGCTCTCTCTCCTCTCTCTCTCTCTCTCTCTCTCTCTCTCTCTCTCTTGCTATCTTGCTCTCTTTCTCTTACCGGCATTGACCCACTTTGTGCCATTAAATTAATATGCTGTACCAAGCCTCTAACGGCTACTCCCTTGGGTTACGACCAAAGTATAGTATCAAACTCGCTGTAGTACTTCCATAATATCATATCATATGACCAAGGAGGGATACGGAAGGATATAACAAAATTACGATGTGTAGGGATTTCTCGATATACGAGAAATTAACACTTTACCGATAACGTAGTATAGTTTTCGTTTTAACGTCGATTAAAAATCAATTAGTTCCTGCACCAGCACACACACACACACATGTACTCGATATTGATCGTATAATTTGAAACGAGGAAATAAATAATAATTGAAGTTGTATTTGGTTGCTTTTGTTAATGTATAATACAATTTTGATTTATTATTCATTACTCCCAATACTTGTTAATATATATTTCATTGTATTTTTCCTCTTTTTCGAATTAAAAAATAATCTTTCTTATATATTTAATTTTATTCATTCGCATTCGCGTATATATACTAGAATTTGTATTAATTTTTAAAACAATATGATATATTATTTATTATTTCAACGAATCAATTACATCCAAATTGTAGATATGGTGTTTAACAGGAAAAACATCGTCTTAACATCCTCTTCATCTTTTTATAATCTTTACATATAACCATCGTATTCTGCAAATAATCTCGGGAAGATTAAGGAAGGAAGACATCGAAGAAACGGAAATACAACGATAAAGTCCGGTATATCTAACGAATGAGCATATTATAGCACCGCCGAGGATCAGGATTTCACAAAATTATCGTCAGCCAAATCCGCTAATGGAGGAAGCCCTTGGCTCCGTTGCAATTACGAGTCCCGCAGCGAAAGATGAGTGCATATAGCCATGAGTTTGACCGCTTGCATGTGTACATAGATACGCGGCTGGTTATGGCAGACCAAGAGATGATAGGTTCGTACATGAAATTGACTTCACATAAGCCTATCGTGCTTAATACGCTCTTGATTGGTCCAGCAATTACTCGGTTATCTATATACATATACATATATACAACTACATATCTTATTACGAAGATGTTGAAGATTACTCTTACATTTAGATTATAATTATAGATCAATTTTCATTTATTTTCTCTAGTTTATAATGACGATAAAATAAATTCATATAAATTTGTATTTAGTTTTTTGAGTTTATCTTAATTATGATAATATTTAACGATCAAGACGGAACACTAACAAAACCTTCTTTCTTTAGATTTTAACGCGATCATAAACGACGTTGAACGTTAGGGAATTCATCCTATAAACGGCCACGTCGTTATTATTTAACGCTGAAAGCTCGTCACCGTGATACGCATGGAAAGCACGGCAACGATGGTGGTCGCGAAAGTAAAGAGGCATAAAAATCGTGGATAAAAACCGAGCGACCACCCTTTTACACCCTGATCTTCTCTCTCTTTCTCTCTCTATCTCTATCTCTTCCTCTTCCTCTTCCTCTTTTTCCTCCTTCTCATCCCCTTTTCGCAATGCACAAGCGTAACACAACAGCTTTCGCGGCGTATTGCAGGAACATATCCTATGGGGGTTCATCCTCGCTCGATGGGGCATTAAACCGACAATAATTACTCAGACCCGTGGTACGCCGACGTAATGTCTTTATGGTGCTTCCTCGCGGCTAATTAATATCAATCCAATATTGCGGTTTTATCGCACCCAAGCTACCCGCAAACTGCGTCAATGTGTTTGTGTTCTCGTTTCGTGGGTTATGATAGCTAATCTAGTAGAATTTCTACGCCTTGGTTGTAGGAATATTGACGGAACAAATTTAAAAAAAAAAAAAAAAACTATCAAAGGGAAGATTGAATTTCTTAGTGATTCGAGAATAATCGAGATAAAATATATAAACGCGTATACATGTCTCTATGTGTGTTAGTTTATTTAGTGGAATTAACAAATATTGGTGAAAGGACTATGCTTACCTAAACCTCCATTGTCTTGTGACGCAAACATAAACGAATATAATACCGATACGTGACCAGACCTGAGGGTCCTTCGACGTTGTAAAACGTTTGTTGATCGACGATCTATTGTCTCGCGATTATATCGCTAGGATTTATTTTTTCTCACCCGCCTCGCGTCGTTAAGAAACACGTGTCGAGTTAAATGAGATATGTGTCTCGTTATCTAACGTTTATCTTTATATTTTTTTCTTATTTACGACACTGACATAAATGACTTATGTAACTTATATAGTTTCAGATCGAGAGATCAAAGTAAAGTGAAAGAACGTTTACCTATAATACTCGACGACATTTATCTGTCATATCTGATACGAGTTACATCGAAACGAAACGAAACGAATCCAATCGAATCAAAGTACGTAAAGTCGAATCTAATAAGATTACGCGAGTCCATTAGTAACACAGATGAGATTGAAATATATTTTTCTTTAATAAACGTGTATATCATTTTAAATGGATAACTTTATTTTCTTACGATACTCGTGGTAAAGGTATTTTTTTTGTACCCCGATCCCACCGTTTGAAAAATCAACGAAAGAATATAAATCAAATTACGCAAACGAACGATGTAAACAGATAGAATATTACGATCCGCAATTTCAAGTTTTTATTCGTTTCTAATGTAAACACTAGTCTAATCGATGTTTTTTGTTCTCTTTTGTCTATGCGTCTATTGTCTTACTTTGTTTTTTTTTTGTTAAACTGAAAAAGTTAGATATATAATAGAAGCGAATCACCGGAGAAGAATCTCACAGTGATATAGGTGTATTCTCGAAAGCGAAACGATGAAATCCAAATAGACATCATCCATTATTCTTTATACGAAACAACCGCAGCATCGCTCGGGGAATTCCATAGACTAAGGTAAACGGCGTATCCGTATTTTATAGCGTTTGAAAATCGGTGCTCGTTTGTAATTCTGCTCTTCTTTACAACATGAAACGTGAACACACTATTTGCGACCCATTATAAAACAAAAGTAAGATAAAAAGCGAGAGTGCGAGAGAGATAGAGAGAGAGAGAGAGAGAGAGAGAGAGAGAAAGAAAGAAAGAGAGAGAAAGAGAAGGAAAATGCTGTACTTGTTCTTATTCCCGGTGCATTATTGTAATTAGCGAGGCTGCTTCTTCCACCTCGCTTAATGAAAATAACGCGAAGCAAGTTTGCTTCTTTAATCGGTACTTTGAATGCTCGACATCCGTCTAAATGGTAAGAAAAACAAAAAAGAAAAAAAGGAAATAAGGATAGAAAGAAAAAAACACTGAAGCGTAGGTGATTAAGAAGAATGAAAAATGAAGAGGAAGAGAAAGAAAAGAAAAATTTTACGATACACCCCACTCGCGAAGCCGATTTCGAACATTTATGGTTACATCGAAAATATTCGATATTCTCTTTTCTGCTATCTTATCTTCCGTAAAACGTTGGTTCCTTCGTTTCTTCGTTCGTTCCTTTATTCGTTCGCTTTTATAATTACGCGCCTGGTGCAATTAAAGTAAGAAACGATCTCTCTCTCTTTCTCTCTTTTTATTTCGCTTTGTTTCTTTCTCTTTCTTTTACACGGGTCATTCTCGCTCTATCGTAGCACGCAATAGAATGAGAAAAACAGATGGACAAAGACGAAGAGAAGAAAGTCCTATGTAACAAACGATAAATGTCGCGCAATTAAAGTGCTGCATTATGTTAATTAAAACGTTGATATTTATTGTCGCCATTTGTGGTCATTTACAACCGCGATTTCTCTGCTAAAACGAGCCCGCGAAGAAGCGACACCACTCCTACGAATACTACGCACCTTTTCCCGACGTTTTCCACCACCAGAGAAACAAGTTTTGACTATATAATATAATACGTGTCTCTCTCTCTCTCTCTCTTTTTCTTTTCGCTAGCGGTCTAGCCCTTTTCTGTCTCATTGTTTAAATAAATCGACCAGCCTGTAGACGCGTTTAATCTTCGAGAGAAGGAAAGTGCTCGGTATACATATTCAGCATTTTCGGTTAACGGAGGGTGGGTTGGGTAGGTATGTGAAAGAGAGAAAGAGAAAGTAACGTTAGGTTGGATATGCTATGCAAATCGTCGTTCGCGTACTTGGAATTTGCAATTTTGCGTAAAGATTATGTAACAATCTTGGCAGCCCTTTTTTTATTCTTCCATCTCTCTCTCTCGTTTTCTCTATCTTTCTCTTTCACTCTTCCTTCCTTTTGAACTCTTTGTAAAAGGGAAAGCATATTTCTGCAAGGCTTGCTAAAATAATTTTTCTTTTTACATTTTCATCAAACGTAGATTTTCGATGTTCAAGCAAAAAATTCCTATGCTAACGGGGAATCTATAGATATGCACATAAATTTATAAATAAATGCATCGTAAAACGTCATTTACGATAAAACGAAACGTAATGTGTTCATCAAAATGATTTTATTCTTTTGTAAGTTTTGCGATAGATTGAGAGTAGATTGAATTCGCATACGCGTCAGCGGCAATTGAAAAATCGTGAATCGAAAGCATCAACTAACAACACAACGTATACAGCAAAACTCGTTCGCAAACGGGAAAGTGCGAGCCGCGGCAAACGCGCCGACGACTTTTATTGTCGCCATAAATATGCTCAAGCGTAAAAATTCAAATTTTACTTTTGCATGCGCCCCAAATTTATTTGCATTTCGCGCGCATCGATAAAACGCGCGTGCCCATTAACCAGCCGAGCAATAGCATCGTACTATGGCTAAATCTCTCTCTCTTTCTCTCTCTCCTCTCTCTCTCTCTCCTATCTTTCTCTTTGTCGTGTCTCTCACGCACTGGAACATGACGATAGATATGACATTTCGTTCACACGCATACGGTAATAAAGCGAGCTTGGCGTTCGTGGATAAAATAGAGACTATCAATTAACGTGTAACATAGTCTGCCTGCGGCAGTGCATCATCTCTTTTAAAATACATTCAGAGAGAAAAAGAGAAATGGAGGGAGGGAGAGAGAGAAAAAGAGACAAGTAACGAGAAGAGCGAAAGGTTCGGAGGTGGAGGAGAGTTTGTTTACAACTACACGAAAAGTAATACTCGACCGCTTGGGCATGTTCGCCAATTAAAGTTCTACCTTCGATAGGAGCAGTAACACACCTCTGTGTCCTGGGCAGACGTGCTGGCACATCGACCAGAACCATTCGTTTTAGTTTTTGTTTTCATTTTATTTTATTTCTTTTCTTTTCATTTCGACGATCCCTCCCTCTCTCGAATCTCGTTCGCATTCATTCATACACGTACAAACATTTTAATTTCGTATAATTTTACGATGGTTTACGAGTTGAGAGTAAAATCGGATTACATGGTCTAATCGGTTTTATTGAAGCGCGATAAAAAAGAATCGTGATAACGTCATTAACGCGCGGTTTAAGAAATAATTCTATCCGACTATATTTATAAATATAATATTTATGGATACGTCATATGTTGTTATTTATTTTTCGTAAATTCTATCACGCACACAGCTTTGAACGTACCACGCGATAATACTCGTTCTGCGCCCACGAAGAGAAGAGAGAAACGATACGTCGAATATATTCGCTAATTAAGATAAGTTTCTACAACGTTGGGATCCCGAACCAATGACGAGGGTATTACTAAAGCCATTTAAGTCGAACGACATCTATTCTTTATTCAGAGTATATATAGCATATAAAAGATTCAGTGTCACGGTGGTCCTTCCAATTTACTTGGGAAAAAAGAAAATAACGACTATTAATCCGGATACGATCCGAATATCTTCGATTCTCTCTCTTTTCTAACTTTAACAATAATTTACATTCAAACAAATTCATTTGACTTTAATGTTAATTGCGAATATAATCATTTTCTCACGTTATTTTGAATGAATATTTTATTTATAAAAAATATACACATTTTTTTTCCAACGTTATCATCTAATAGTTTTTCAACAACTATTATTATTTTTTGTGTGGCCTTTTTTTATTTCTATTTGTATGTATTTATATACATACTATTTGAATGTATATATATATAATCATATATGTAATATGTATATGTATACGTAGACAGTCAAGCGCAATCCACGTATGCAAGTTAAATGCTGCCGAAATTGCTATCGAGGGAATACGTTCTACGAGGTAACAACACCTGCTAAACGCGTCCAGTATCGTCGCTTTTACATTGCTTATAGATTCAACGTTTAGATGAAAAAGCAAAATTCATCGTTTCCCTCATTCGACTTACATACTCATTAACATTTCCTTCCTATACATTTAAGACTTTCGAATTTGCGTCTCCGTCAACAATAATCGTTCGAATTTTAATCCTAATGAGTTACGTGATTTCGTTACATTTCTTCGTCATAATGAAGTCATCAATAATTAAATAAGAATATATATTGACAAATTTATTTAATATACGAGGAAGAGATTATGAAGAAACATTTCTAATATAATATAAATAATCTTACATAATTCTCTTTCGCAACGTGTAAATAGAGAAGATTATTACCCGAAAAAAAGAAAAAGTATGATGATGAAGTATCAATGTCGACATTAATTAAGATACCTTGGTAAAAGCTGGTTCGCGAGAAAGCAGATTCACGTGACGATATAATGCGTGAATAGAGGTTTATTTCCTTGACCCTGGAAGCCGATGTCGCATAAAGTAGAGCACGCTCGTCTCCGAGCCGTTTTACGACTAGTTCCGTAATACGTTTTTGCGGTTAGGACCGACCCCCTGTGCAATAACATGCAAATATAAGCCAAACCATGGGGGGTCGGCACGATGCTATCTGCTAGCCTCCAGGAGCAACACTCGGCATTTTGCACAATTTTATAAATGGCACGACGGAGAAAATTATTGTGCCATTAAATCCTCGCCTACTACCGCGAATTTATTTATCACGTCCCCCTGTATCCCGATCGATGTTTCTGCGCGCTTCTTTTTTTTCCCAGTTTCTTTTTCTCTCTCTTTTTCTATCTTTATTCTTACTCAATTTCAAACGAACGAAAAAACAAATAAAAAATAAAAAGTATCCTTCCGTTATCTTCTCGACAACATATTGAATTACTTACGAGAACGTAAACAATTAATCAACGTGTTTCTTAATTTATACTCGCAAACTCGTTCAAAAGGTTATCACGAAGAACCTGGTTACACGACTTTTTCCATCATTTTCTCTCTCTTTCTCTCTTCCTTTTATTTTACTTTTTTTGTTATACATAATTTCTTACTCTTACTTATAGTTTTTTCTTTGGGTACACACACATTACGTGGAATAACAATGGAAATGGTAATTAACATTGGTTCGTAACGTTAAATGTATAAGGAAGGAAGGTAACAAAAAATATGTATCGTGAAATGATCGATACACGCAAACAAGCGTCTATGAACAAGTATAGAAAGACAGAAAGAGAGAGAGAGAGAAAGTAATGAGGGAGAATGAAAGAAATAGAACAAGACCGCAAGATGATGGGGAACGTACGTAGACGTTAATGTTAGCGTTAATTAAGCGGGTCGCGTTAACGGTAATTAGACGACGAACGGGTGAGAGACGTCGTGTCGTGGCGCCGTTTAGATTTAGACGCCTGATTTCCGAACATGAAAGCACACCGCTGCTGCTACCGTCACTGACACGCACCCCTTTTTTTTTTTTTTTTAAGTTCCGCTCGTAGCTGCCGCTTCGTGCACGCGCGCCTACCGTGCGTGTGCTGCTGCTGCTGCTTACTCCTCGTTCATACTACTTGTGCCTTTTTCTACCTTGCAACGATTCTACACAACGAGTTTCTTTCGTATACACATCCTACGTGATTTAACAAGCACCGAAAAAAGAAAAAATGAAAAAAAAAGAAAAATAAGAAGGAAGAGGAGGAGGAGGAGGAGGAGGAGTCTTGTTTGCGAGCGAATCGTGAGAACCGCAAAGCCCGCAAACAACCTGCGGATTTTTAACCGAAACTAAAGAGCCTTGCTTCCTCACCCTCCCTCTACCCCTCTACCTTCCTCCACCTCTTATTCTTCTTCTTCTTCTTCTTCTTCTTGAAAAACCGTTGAACCTTCGTTGAAGCCTTACGGTTATTTGTTTTTTTTCTTCTTCCTTTTCATCATTGATTTTTATCTCTCTGTGTTCGTGTCTTTCTCTCTCTCTCTCTCTCTTTCTCTCCCTCTTTCTCTCACTCTATCTTTTTTTTTCTTTTTATTTCTTCCCTTCGGAAACGTGGTCGCAGCACCCGCATGACTTTCGTCGGAATTTTATCGTCGTAAATGATATCGAATTTGCATTCTCCTCTTTCATCCGAAATACAATTCCATCTCGTTCGTTCTTTCTTCTTTGTTTTTTTTTTTTTTGTAGAGTGTAGCCAGGAATTGTTACAAATATGATTTATTTGCAAAAACGCCGTTGAATTCATAGGTTTTCGTTGACGTAAATATATATATATACACATATGTATGCATTGAAAGGGTTATTCCATTGTTCCAATTTGATAGGATGCATTTTTCAATTATTCTTTTTTGTCTCCAGAAAAAATAGATAAGGTTATGTCGTGTAAAATTTTATATGTTCGACATGTAAAAAAAAAAAAAAATAGATAATCAATCAATTTACGATAAAAATGGGATACGATAGAAATTGATTCGTAGATTAAAAGTTTGTTGTTACATTGAAAGAAAAATTGGCTATCGTATCTATAATAGTAAACTAAATCCTGTAGCATCACCATCATATAAATACTAATTATTAGTCCATATATACATATATATATATATATATACATATATACAACTTTGTAAAAAGTAAGGGTTTCTTTTTTAGATCGAAACAGAAAAAAGAAACAAAAAAGGAAAGAGATTAAAGAAGCCGCAAGGCGTTAAAGAGCACTCGTCTGTGAACGTCGGAAGGGCTGGTGTGTACCGTAAACAGCCGCGAAAGGATGCTGGACCGACGTTGCCCACGCGGAATCCCATTAATTGCATTTTATGCGACCGCGACAGGTGGAACGGCTCGTTAGGGGCCCACGCTTGCTCCTTCCATCTCTCTATTTCTCTCTCTCTCTCTCTTTCTTTCTTCCTTTCTCTGTCTTCGTCGTCCTGCCGACATCGATGCGTCTACTAGATTATGAAAATAATTGCACGGCGTATACGACCGCGTAAAGATCCTCGAGAGAGATCGATACAACTACAACTACGACGACGACAACGACAACGACGACGAAGAAGAAGAAGAAGAAGAGAAAGAAAAAAGAGAAAGAGAGAGAGAGAAAGTGAGAAGAGAAGGTAGGCGGATTACGTGAAAAGTCACTTTACTTTACATGGCATTGAAAAAAAGTTATCTCTTCAATTTTTTGTTTTAAATACTGATAGCGATACTCCTACTGATTGTGACAAACGGAATTATTAAATACGTATGTTTGATATTATTATTGAAATAATAATATTCTATATTTTATTAGATCTAAGGTTAAATGTTCGCTTAAAAAAAAAAAAAAAGTCCATTTTATATTGATCATTTATATTTAAATATACGTAGTGTATGATCGTATTGATAAAACAATCATTAAATTTCTTAACGATTAACACATCTGTTGCAATAACCTGTATACTATTTTCATCTATTTTAAGCTCTCTTGTTTTTTTATCTTTTTTTTTTAATTTTTATTTCACGCGGTCTTAACCCCCCTCACACCAATTGCCATGTCTTGTCCATTATTACCGTCTTATTCTTTTCCGTCAGCTCGCCGACAATTCGTTCCCGCAATTTTCACCGCGGTCGAAAGGTTAGAAGCATACCAAGCAATTACAATCCTTTTTTTTTTGGCCCGCTTTTCGAGCAATTAAACGAAAAGCTGCGCGAGCCGGAAGTACGAGCACGTGCGGAGCACGTTTACGTGTTCTATCTTTCTCTCTCTCTCTTTCTATCTCTTTATCTCTCTTTCCTTTTCTACGAAAACCTTTCTGGAATTTCTCGACGCGAAAAGAACGCCTAGAAAACGGTCCAACCTAACGCGATTTTTATACTTTTACTTCCCTTTTTTCCTTTCCTTTCTCTAAGCCACTACCATTCTACGTTTCGGTTTCAATGTTCGTAGTACAACGTGCTATTACTATTATTACCATTATTATTACTATTATTACTTATAATATGACCATTATTTTCTTTATTATGTCTATTAAAAAAACGTCGACGATCGAGCAAAAACTTCGAATCGTTATACATGGAATGAATGTACAATATCAACAATTTATTGTCGGAACATGTTGTGTGATAAAAATACGTGTACGCGGATAGAAAAACAAGCATAATATTCTACGCATAGCTGACCATTTCTATTCATCGTCGTTCAATTACTGAATAGAAGGTTCTTTCGTCAACGACAACGACGAGGAAAAAAAATAAACCGCACTAGACCATGATGATAGTTTCTCACTTAAAAATTTGATCCGTTTTAGTAGTCATTGCGTGTCGCGAAAAATATTAACAAACGATGGGAAAAGAAAAAAAAACAAAAAAGTAACAAACCGTTTCGTATGTTCCTCCAATTTTAACACGTTAGGTATCACGTATATTCGTTTGCAGTGATACGTTACTACAAATTCTCGACGTTTTATTTTCATCCAACTATCTTTACTTTGTTATCTATATTTTTTGGTTCTTTACCTTTTATTCTTGTTAACATAAATGTGCGTGCCAAGTACTCGTCTTATTTATCTAACGAATGTAATACATACTTAGATATAATATAGGTATATAAATACATCTATGTATGGGTATTTCAGCTTATTACATCCTTTCATTAAGCCACCGTATCAGAACTAGTCATTTTCAAGAGAGTAAACGCAATACGTATGTATCTATGTATGTATGTATGTATGGTACATCATTCTCGCATTCTTCATTGAATTTTTCTCCGATTCGTCTTTCCTTGAGATAAATCATCGGTGAAAACCGTGCGGCTTGTAGCTTGTCAATTTACAGCAACGGCGAACACGTTCGACATCAATAAAATCTTCTCGCACGTCGCGGACGGAGTCGGAGCAAGTCGGAGCAATCGAGGGCTATTCGTTCGAAGAAGCTGTGGTTCGCGATCGTCAAGAGAAATAGAAAGAGAGAGAAAGGGAAAGAAATATATATATGTATATGTATATTAAGAGAGAAAGAGAGAAAGAGAGAAATAGAGATAGAGAGACGAGTGCAACGCGTAGGCGGGATCATATATTTCCTATTACCGTATTGCAACGTTGATATTTGCGCGAACGTTCCCCCGTTGCTGGCACGAACTTCTACGCAGATCGTGCGTAACATTTATCCACGTCTGACCCCGGCACGAGAGTTCACGCGAGGTGTGCCATTCTCTCTTTCTCTCTCTCTTTCGTTCTCACTTTACGTATACCTACGGGCTCGTGTGTCGCATATTTTAGTCTACCCGTGGAACAGTAATAACTCTGGTAATAACTCTAACTCTGTATCGCGCACGAAATAAGAGAGAAAGAGAAGAGAAAGAAAATGAAAAAGAGACCGAAATGATAGAAAGAGAAAGAAATTAAGAGAGAGAGAGAGTGAGAGAGAGTGAGTGAAAGAACATGGAAAAATGAGATACGATAATTGTACCATTGAATATTACCATACTATTATCTTAGGAAATATATTTATGTATGACAAAATAAATGATTGATATTACGTTAGATAAATTTCCAGATAAATAGTATACATTCTTTGTACCGAGAACGTAATATCGTTTAATGTACTTAACAACTAGCGATGTAATTGTTAATTAGTCGTTTTTCAAACGTTTATCATCGTCCCCCTGACAAAAATTATTCTACCACGCTAGTTATATTCTCTTTCCCCTCGAACGAACGAACGAACGAACGAACGAACGAACGAACGAACAAACGAACGTACGACGCGTCATATGAACGAACGAACGAACACCTATAACCGTTTTGCCATGCCGTTCGCCTTGATATTTTTATTTTTGCAAGCGGAACACGGATTCGAATCGCGCGATTTATCGATTCGACGCTCGACCGTAATTCTCCATTTTCTTTTTGTCTTTTTTTATTTTCATTTTATTTTTATTTTTATTTTTAACCGACGATTCGTGGGAGAAACTCGCCGATGAATTTATCGCGTCGTGATCCTCGGAAAGTGAGAAACGAGATAAAATAAGAGAAAGAGAGAGAGAGAGAGAGAGAGAGAGAGAGAGAAAGAGAAAGAAAGAGGTAAAGAGAGACGAAACGAGAGGAAGAAGTGTGGGAGCATCGTTCTAAATCGAGTGGAGCACGTTCCTATTCGCGCTGATCGCACCGTTTTATCGAACACTTTCTTTCTCCCTCTTTCGTTTTCTGTTTCTCTCTTTTTTTTATCTCTTATGAGAAAGAGAGAAAGAAAAAGAAAAGGTGCTATCGAGATCTACGAGAAACGTGATAAAAGTCAGGCTCGTGTATACTATACATATATAGAGAGAAAGAGAGAACTATAATCGATAAAACGACGATCCACGTTACTAGGAGTATAGAAATAATAGATAGTATCCTTTAGGATCGATCTAAGAAGCTTTTCTATCTCGTTTACCACAAAGAACCATAGTCGGGCACGTTGAGCTCGTTAGATCTAACGCATTTGTCTTTTAATGCTAGCAAACTAAAACTGTTTCGTCGGTTAACCGACGAGAATTTCTTCCTCGTAAGATAGAATGTTGTTATCTTCTTTTTTTTTTCCTCGTTTAAAAAGAAAAAGGAAAGTAGGATAGATCGTTATTTAATAAACATCGAATCCTCTTCCGTATTAATTGTATAATATTTCATGATGATACTTTACTAACAACAGTACAATTGAAATAAATATAATGATATTTATATAATGTTATTTCTAAATAAATAATATTTTTTTTATTATTTTATATTTCTTACAATCATATTATCAATATTTTTATTCGTATTTAAAATAATGTGTATACTATTTAAATCATATTGTTAATTTTAAAAGTAATTTGGTACTGGCTCGTTAACGTTCGAAAGACAAGTTGTTTCTTCTTAAATGAAATATCTCTTCTGGTAAACAATTCAGAAGCAAGAGACTCGCTGACAAGTCATCTTCGAAGGGGTAGTTAGAACAGAGTTCTCAGCGAATATTCGTCGACGAACGAGCTTGAATACGGTGCAACAATGGATTTGACACTTTAGGGAGTAGAGAGTAGAGCGTATAAACGGTAGGAGAACAAACCCTCGCGTCAATCCCCGTTAACGGACGTACATACGTTAAAATCGTCCAGTTGGTGGGTAACGGTGGTCGCTACGGCTAACTCGCGAACACTAAAAGCGGAATGCGAATTACGCCAGCGGTACACCGCACCACCGCAAGCGGACGATTGTTATTTCACTTTTCGAGCACGTCTAAGGAACATGACATTCGTTATGAATGGAAACGTCGAGCTACACCACGAATTAAGAGCTTGTCTTGACTACCTCTTTCTCTCTCATGTACATAGGTACGTACGTTCTCTGTTATAGAAGGATAATATAGTCCCCGACGCGTTGATAAGCTGAATGACGTTGAAAATTTCACGGTTTACGTGTTTCTATCATAATATTTTCCCTAAGAGCGTTACATAAATTCTTAATCATGTTTCTTATCCATACATGTTTATATATTATTATATAATATATACTTTTTTCCTTTTTTTAAATATATATTTATCTTTTAAATCTAGATATACATCATTTACAAATCGTTAATTCGTGTTGCATGAGATCCGATTTATTATACGAAGTTACTATCTTCGTTTATGTTCGTGTGCCTCCTCACTTTATCCGACGAGTATCTCATACTTCTCGAAAGAGCAAAAAGTCACGAAGCGTCGTGTTAATGCATCGACGAGGCGAAAAACAAACGCGTACCTCCCCCTTCTATCCCCATTACCCATTGTTTCTTATTCATGATTTAATCGGCACGCCTAGCCGCGTGAGCTTTAACACAACCAACTAACACTACGTGTTTGCGCCTTGCGATCGGTTTAAATTCGATGGAGGAAAGGGAAGATTTTTCTTTATTCAAGGACAACGATATTACGTTTAATGTAATGGTGTGTTTTTTGCTCCTACCATGTGAGAATTATTTTTCTACTACTTCTTTTCTTTTCTTTTATTTTATTATTTTCCCCTTTTTTCCACTCTCGTGGTAATATTTTTTCTATCGCTACGATCTTGAGAAACGAAGATTACAAGTAGCCGACGTAGCAGCATAGCATAATCACGAGTGGACTGTCGTACTTTTTCTTTCATCGAAATGTTCTCTCTCTCTCTCTTTCTCTCTCTCTTACTCCTTCCTTCTTTTTCTTGGTTATTAAAGTTTCTCAACGACGATAGAACGGACGGTCGTCGTTGTCGTCGTGAACGAAAAATAAGGTGGAGGAGGAGGAACACGGAGGAGAAAGAAGAGGCTATCTTCCTCGGGCTACCGATCTCCGTGTAATTTTTATTCGTAGGAAAGAGTGACGGCGACGGGATAATATATCACTCGGGTTGGGTCATCCTCCGGTATCGTCGATGTATTACCGCCGTAAATACTCGCACGAACGAGGGAGAATTTCTACGCGAGCTGGCGATCGTTAATATTTGATTTTACTGGGTTGACGCGTTCACTCGCTCACTCACTCGTTCACTCACTCGCTCGTTCGTTCGTTCGTTCGTTCGTTCGCTTATTCGCTTACTCGCTTACTCGCGAGCAGAGTGGTATCCTGGATGAAGAATGACCAGAAAGCGTGGAGGAGCAAAAAAGAAGTTTCATCTGGAGGCGAGCCAGCCCAATAAATTCAGACGCGAGAGTTTCACAACGCCCCGTTTCTATTTCTTCTCCTTCTTATTCCTCCTCCTCATCCTCATCCTCATCCTCCTCTTTCTCTACCTCCACCTCCACCACCTTATTCTTCTCCTTCCTATATAATTCTCTCTTCTCGCGTAGTACGTATGTAATGTACACGGGGCTACGTTTCACAGTATATTTTTGAGTTGTCCCTTGTATCATCGTATTGTCTTTCTTTCTTTCTATTTTATTTTTTTCTTTTTCCATTGACGACGTCGAGAATAAAAGAATTGCGATAAAAATCGATTTGGATTGGTTCTTTTTTATAAGCTACGTAAAAAAACAACTCGTCGAATTTTATTTTGTGACCCCTCTTTTAACGATCGTTCCCTTACATTTCTCACAAATCTCGTTTCACCAACGATAAGGATCGTCCGGCTCCGAGCAAGTTTCAACGAACACCATTCTCTCCCTCTCTCTCCCTCTTTCTCTCTTGAGTATCTCGATCGACTCAAACGAGGAGAACGAAGACGAATACTAACGTATGATAAATAACAGCCGTTAAATTTTAATGTACCTTACTACCGTCGATTACGACCGTCTTTTGAATTATAGCACAAGCCGTTTTGCAAACGTATATTTGCCTACCACCTTAGTGACAGGAAATACCACGAGAAAGAGAGAGAGAGAGAGGAGAGAATAAGAGAGAAAAATTTGTCTTTATTTAACTATAAAATAGAGAATGTCGATGCGTGTTTCTCTATAAAATGGGCATCACGCGTAACATTTATTTCGTTTATTTGTATCACGCTACTATGTTCTACTACTCGGCACAGAGTATCGAATAATCGAAGTGGAAAGCCGTCGATACGTCAAATCGACGACTCGGCGGCACTTATTTTTCTTTTTCCTTTTTTTTTTTCTTTTTCTTTTTCTTTTTCTTTTTTCTCAATTCACGATGTATCTCCCAGACTCCGGGCATCGTCAAGGCTTCTCAAACTACTACCACCACCACCACCACCACCACCATTACCATCCCACTTCCTTTTTCTTTTTCTACTCACCCCACTTTCTCCACCTACCGGTAAACTCAATCAAGAAATTCCATTTACATTTCAGTGTCGACGTGCGTACGTTCCTTCACAGAAGGTACTCTTTCTTATCTGACATGATATTTCCATTGCATTCTCTCCTACTCTTATTCTCTGTCTGTCTGTCTGTCTGTCTGTCTGTCCCTCCCTTTCCCCTCTCACTCTCTCTCTCTCTTTTTCTTTTCTTCTCTCTATCATCTACCTTCTGTTCCCTCACGACCCAACCGAGCCTCCGGCAATTTCAATGACGTTACGCGATAACGGATAGACCAATAATACTGATGGATACTTGAAACGTGCTGCTACCGAAGTCTGTTACTTACAAACGCTTCGACAAATGTTAGTCGAACGCGATATTAAATTCTCACCGTGCGGTTATATTTCTTTCTTCTCCATTAAAGAAAAATAAACTTCGGCGTATTATAATTTTCTTTGGTTTTACCATTTGAGATCAAAGAAAATATCTATCGATTTTTTGATCAATATTTTTTGTATTATCTTAAATTATGATTCGACAACGCACTCGCTCACACACACACACACACACATATGTATAAGCATACGCACTCGCGCACATAAGTGTGCGAGAAGATTGATCCGGATATTCATCTGGTTCTGACGTGATCTGCCCACTTCTGACAGAAGGGTCCGAACAAGAGAGATAGAACGCTTGTTTGCAAACTTTGATTACATCTGCCTGCGGTCCTTTCCGAAAGCAACAACACTTCAAATATAAACACGTAGGGACACCTTATTTCAGGACAAGTCGTCAGTAAGGGCCTATCCAATCGAATATTCCTTACAACTTTCATCTCGTACATACTTTACCCATCCTTTCATACTCTCATCTATCGAATCTCTTGAGTAACAGCAATAGCAGTAAGAGCAGCTATCTCATCCGGTAGACAGGCAGGGTTAAACCTTCCTTCCTTCCTACTAGATTTTCTACCTTAGCTGCTTTCTCCTCCGTTTTCGCTCGTGAAAACCCATGGAAATGTATTTAACGAACATCCCGACGACGCGAAAAGTAATTTTGTTAGCCGGTACGTGAGTCGCTTGTCAAAAGTATAGGATGACGAGGAAGAGAAAGAACGACGACGTTCCTTCCTTCCTTCCTTGCTTTCCTTCTTTCCTTTCATTCCATTTTTTTTTCTTTCTTTCTTCCTTCATTTCTTCCTGAAAGTCTAGGCACGATTGGATTTCCGATGGACGTCATTATAGCCATTGATCGTCGACGCTAGAAACTAGAAAACGAATTGCTACCTATCCATCCTTAGAACAGATTCAAGATAGTTAAAAAAAAAAAAAAAGAGAAAAAAGAAAAAAAAGAAGGGACAATTTTTCTTTCCACGTTTCTAGTTTGGCTCTTTTAATATTTCTTTCATCCTCGTCTCGGAGTTCTCGTGTTTCTTCTTCGGAAATCACCACAGCAAATCATCGGTCTCTCTTTTATGTTGCCGTGTCGAATTATTTAGTAGGGCAAACGGTTAATAAAATATTACGGAATTTTCTCTCGTGACCTTCGCCACGAGATTACGATCTCTTATGATGAAATACCCGTTGTACCGAAATCCTAGGATAATATCGCGTGTCAACCGTACATATATTTTCTTAGTTCTTATCTAGCCAGAATTCACTCACATATATTTTATAACTGAGATATAAAATATATAGTTATTTATTACATATAATTTCTGCTCTTAGTAAACTTGTATTAAAAGTGAAAGGATATTGATCGTTTATCGGAATATATTTTCTTACGAAAGCAATATCGCGTTCTATCGAAACGTGACATCACTTTAAGCATTAAGATTTTCTATCCTATTCAGTTGTTATTATTACATTCTCCTGTTTTCAGTTTATTCGAACTCGGCTTGTTTGTAACACTTACCACAACGTACGTCGATCTTTCTCTTTAAATTATTCTGCTATAACCTGAGAGATATATATCGTAAATTCATTTATCTCCATCGACATGAAACGATTATAAACGATCGATCGTTTCGTTTAAGAAGTAACTCCTTTCGATTTATCTACCCTACCGGTACATCGATCTTCGTACAGTCAAATACACTCTCTTTATATCGTAACAGCGTCAACGAATTTAATCGTTCGCCAATATTTATACCATATTTCTGTCTAAAGATCCACAGAAATGACGAGTAAAAACACATCTGAACTTCCTTATACCACTAATTTAAAACTCATCTCTTTCTTTCTCTCTCTCTTTCTCTCTCTCTCAAGAGACATAATTCATACCGCAAATATTTATACCTTCCTTATGATGTAATAAATTTTCATGAGGTAAAGTACTTGCATGCACTATCTCTCACTCTCTCACTCACTCACTAACTCTCATCTTCTCTTCTTCGCAAGTCCTTCGTATTTCGTTAGCAGACTAATCATAGTTAATCCGTAACGTTTCTCTTAAAGCATCGTCTTCAGAGAATTACGACCCACTCACCATATTTTTTTCTCTCTCTCTCTCTCTCTCTCTCTTACTCTCATTCTCTTTCTCTAATTCTCTTTTGAAGTCTCTTTAAAGGAGTTTCGATGCGACATAGACGAGCAAAGAAATCTATACCGAGATATGCGATAACTCGAGCTATCACCATTATCATATTCCAAGAAGGTGTCGAGTTATTTTAATTGAGCGTAACACCAGTACGAGATGGCTGAGTCCACCACCACCACCACCATCGCCACTGCGAAAAGCTGCATTAGAGTTCGTGGAAGTACAAATCCGTCGTATGAACTAAACGAAAAGGGAATTCTTCCTTTTATTCTCTTATCATCTTTTTCTTTTCTCTCTTATGTTAGTTGGTTGAGTTCATGAAAGCTTCGCCTTAGGCACGATTCGCCTATGACACGACGAAAAGTACGACGACAGGAACGAAGAAGAGTAATAAGGATGAGAGTTGGGAAAGAGGGACTAGGGGTTGGGTTTGGGTGAGGGGTTTGGGTGAGGTAAGAATGGCCTCGAAGAGACGCGGTAGACATCCTCGATGGACCGACCCACGATGTGCCTTCGTTAGCTTTCCTGCCAGCCGCGATCGTTTTACCTCGTCGAAAATTAATCGAATCGAGCGATAAAGTGGATTACGCGCTACGAAGAGTAGAAGAGGTAAAAGGAGGGAGAGACTCAATGAACCTCGATTCTATAATGCGATCGGCGACGCTCGTTGCTCTGAGCTTCTTTAAGGTATAATAACTGATAATTAGATACCAACATCGCCCACCCTTCTGTATTCTTCTCTCCTTCTCTCTCTATCTATCTATTGCCATCTCTCTGTCTCTCTTTCTCTTACGTTTTAGTTCTCTCGTCGACTACCATAGGGATTATATAGCAGGGCGTAATAATCCGTTCTCTGGTAAACCGAATATCGCCATTTGGATATTTATTGGACCGTTAATTCTATCATTGTTTTTCTATCACAGCCGATATCGCTTCGTTAATTTTCTTTTTTAAAAAGCATATTAATCGCAAGTGTTATTCCTCTTTTATTTTGTCACTTTCAAATATTATCCTATATTGAAAATGATTTTCATTATATGTTATTCTTTAAACTAGATCTACGCGCGCTCGGTTAATTTATTTCGTATAGATATTTTTAGTATATATATTATATTATATTATCTCATTTGTAAATTGTTCATGGATTCACGAATTCGATGATTGATTCATCACCATTGAATTCGCCATAATGCTCGTCATAAACGAACGATTTGCCCGAACGCTTGCCAATTGGAAATGCATATTAATTGTAGAACCACCTAGCAGCCCCATTACTGTCCTTATTCGATGCATAAACCTTTACCGATAATCCGCTATGTATCTCATTCTATTTTGAAATACGAAATATTTAATATTTCAGATAAAATCATTCAATAAATATTATAGAAGATTATTTTGGTTTAACGTCAAACTAAAATCATATTACAAATATAATATCATAACATAGTTATAATCTAATCTTATGAATGATTAAAGGGGAAACTATTTTTAGTAAAAAGTATTCATCGAATTGAAAACGAGAGAGAAAAAGAGAAGAAGAAAGAAAAAAAAAATTAGAAAGAAAGGAGGAAATAAGGATAGAAAGAAAGAAAGAAAGAAAGATGGGTTTTTGCGTTATTAATAGAAAAAAGAAGACGGAGACGGGAGAGATGAAAACGAGGGAATAATTTTTGCTACTCTCTTCGTCCTCGTCCTCGTCGTCGTCGTCGTAGTCGTAGTCTAGTTGGTAGCCCAGGACGGAAGAAAAAATCCTCACCGATGTAGAAAAGCTCTTGGAGTAGATAGGCCGACCTCGTTACTCGCTCTCTTACCGTCGGCCTTTTTGTCAGGTAAAAAGTTTCACTGCAAGAGGACCGAACGACCGGTTGGTTGGAGGTGGAACTGGAGTTGGAACTAGAGGTGGAGATGGAGATGGTGGTGATGGTGGTGGTGGTGATGGTGGTGGTGCTGCTGCAGCTAGTAAAGTTGGAAGGGGGTTGGAAAAGGAACCAATTTAATAAGGCCTTAATAACTTCTGAGAGAGCAGACGGCTGGTATACGGCTGTGTTTGACGGCTACTCCTCTCGTCTTTCTCCTCCTCCTCCTCCTCCACCTCTTTTTCTTTTTCTTCTTCTTCTTTTTCTTTCTCTATAACTCTCTCCCCCCTTTTTCTTTTTCTTTCTTCTTTTCTTCATCTTTTCTGCCCCTTTAGCTTCTTCTTCGCCTTTTTCAATGACTACGACGACGACGAGGACAACTACTACAATGACGAGTAAATTCGCGCTTACCAAGTAGTAGTAGTAGTAGTAGTAGTAGTAGTACCTTGTAACCCTTGGTCATAACTTTCCTTTTTCACTGACCCTTCTTCTCTCTCTCTCTCGTTTTTCTTTATTTATTAAAAAAGGAAAAAACCCACTCGTAAATCGCGTATTTATTTTTTTTTCTCTTCTTCTTCTTCTTCTTAATTTGAATTTTTATACGAAAGATTATTACTATATAGAAAAGGATCGTCGAATTTTGTGTCGAATAAATACTCACAGTTCGATAACCCCTATCTTCTTTGATCCCACTTTTTTCGATACCAATCTGTGAACCTATAGAAATTCTTGGGATAGACCTCAAAGATGTTAACCTTACCGTCAAAAAAAAAAAAGAGAAAAGACCTGTATCGCCCGTATATGGGTATCTACTGACCCATATAAATTCCCGGAATATACTGCGGCGACAAGTCTCTTTGGGATAGGTTAGTTCTACCTTTCGCCAAATTAAAGGGGAACGATCTAACCATTTCGAAACTTGATAATTTTTAATGCATTTAATCTAATATGAATAATTTAATGGACAAATTTTAATCATTTCTTTTTTTCTATTTGTTTCAGAGATCTTCAAGGGAATAATATTTCGGTTATATTTAAAACAGACTTCGAGGACATGGCAACGCTTCACGTTTTGTAAGTAATACCTTTACATAGGCCTTCTTTACGTTATCACCGTGATGAAGTTTTAAAGGCGAGAGGAGAGTGTGTTAAAAAAATAAAGAGAGAGAGAAAGAGAGAGAGAGAGATAGAAGTTAAGTCGGCTCACCTCTCGCCACGAAACCGCAGTACTATGAATATTCAGTGTCGAGAACTTCCTCGAGCATGTATTACGGAGTTTGCTAACGACCGCGATGATGGCAATGCATTTGTGCGGCTTCATAAACGGGAATTAGAAGGGGTGTCAGGGGGGATGGGGCGGAAGGAAGAATTACTTGCATAACGTCGATCCTCTTCCGCGAGTTTCATTTAAAAAATACGATCCGATTATCTTGGGTACATCTACGAAATTGTGAAAAAAATTTATTACACGGATAAAAAAAAGAATGTTATATCCTTACGTGCATAAAATATTATCGAAGAATTTGTAAAAATGATATTATATCGCGTTTATATAAAACGATATGGCTTAATCTTTGTTTAAGCATTTTATTCTTCTACTACTATTTTTCTTTTTTCGTTGACAGGTTATTATCGAACAATCAGATTCATACTATCCAAAGAGGGGCTTTTCAAGATCTGGTCGGCGTGGAAAAACTGCGGCTCAATAACAATCAAATTCGTCATCTACCGGATCTCCTCTTCAGTAATATGATGAACCTTAAGCGGCTGTAAGTACCATCGTATAAAATTTTACTATCATCTTAATCTTTGTGTGTGTGTCTCTTCGGTTAACCTTTTAAAAAGAGATGGTGAAATTTTTACCTTCCTATCAAATTTTTTTCCTTCTTATTTCTTTTATATCGTATCTCGAGGCAAGCGTACGTAAGAAAGAATTTTCGTATAACATAATATCTTTTTTTCATTAAACAGAAAATAATATAGAAAGCTTTTTTATAATGATACAATCAAGATGATGATGACAATAATAATAATGATAATTGTAAATTGACGTGTAATAAATGATAATAATAACGTTAATGGGAATAATTTCGAAAAGGCAGACACTTTTGTATAAAGTCGTAAAAGATAAGAGAGAAGAATCAAATAAAGGAAAAAATAAAAGAATAAAAAAATGTTGAGACTTTTCGATGGAACCGATGAAAAACCGGCAGACGGACGAACGACGAAGAGGAAGCAAGGGGGAGATGAAGGAAGTAAGCTTTTCCGAAAAAAGCTTCTCCCATGGGAGAACTTTTGCCAAACATGAGGAACAAAGGAACCAGCGTTGGAAAAAAAGAGTCTCGGGAGAATAATTATTATATGCGAAAGATCGTTCATGCTTTCTCTCTCTCTCTCTCTCTTTTCTTTTTTTCCACCTTCCGCGTTTTCCTTTTTTTGTTTTTTCTTCTTTTTTATTATTACGCTCTCGTTTTATAATCCACATTGCTTTTGTCAAGCACGTTCCCACTCTTTGCTAACGCGCAGACTCAGGCGCGTAAACTTTACAGACGATCCACGGCCTACATTCTTTCACTCGTTGAAAAAGCTTGAGTTAGTCGTAACTTGCAAGCTCCCCTTTCGATCGAATCGCAAACGGCATAGAGACAGTACAGTACGTATATGTATATACGTATGCGACTCGCGACTTTTTCCCCTTTTCCATGTTTAATTCTTTAAAGCCGATGATCTCCCTCGTTCGACGGCTTTAATCCCTTAGTATTATTTTGTTTTCTACACGTTGTTTTCTTTTTTTTTTTCTTTTATAAACAATTTTAATTTCTTTTAATTAATCTTATTCACTTTAAAATGTTATCTCATTTGGTCGCATATATATATAAAGATATAAAATAATAATAATAATAATAATAAAGAAAAATGTTTCTTTGAAAATAAAAATGTGAAGAAAAACAATTATTGTAACAGTAAGTAACATGAGATATATAAGTCCGCTTATTAAATTGATTTAATTAATAATCCAACTCTAAATTGGAACGCGATAAGAACGAGTTTGAAGGAAATACAACTACGAAAGAGATAGTTGTTGAATTTTCAAGAGATAGTTTATTGTCATCGTCTCTCGTTATAGCAAACACGTTAACCAGGAACATATTTCATTCATATATTGCAAAGGAGCTCGTTAATCAGGTAACACGTGGAGTTTCCTTGTTATCGGAATGAACACGCAATGCAGGCTGTGATATTAATGAAATCCTTTGGAGTTTCGAACAACTTATGGTAGAACGACAACGACTACTACTACTCCTCTATAGAAAATAAAATAAAATGAGATCATTCGGAGAGATGGTTAGATGCAGCCAGAAGGAGAAGGAGGAGGAGGAGGAGGAGGAGGAGGAGGCAGGCCGACTTCTTCCACTTATTTTTTTTTCCATTTTCACTCGGTTGAGCGTAAGTCAGAAGGCAGGAAGCTCGCTCGCACAACACGTGGGCCGCATTTCTCCTATCTAAACGCGAGAGAAACGAGCGCGGAAGATAAAAATACCGATCTTCCGATTACACCGATGCAGTCTCCCTTATATTTTCTTTCTCTCTTTCTTACTCTTTTTCTTGTTTTTTTTTTTATTTTTTATTTTTTACTTCCTTCTCTCTCATCTAGGTGCTTTTCTCTCGTAGTAAACCTCCACACCACCACGGCCGCATATTTTTCGAACCTGAATCTTAATCGATCTCCGCTACTGACCGTTCTCGAACTAGAAATAAAAAAAGAGAGAGAGACATACACACACACACGAAGAAAAAATACGAAGCGGTCAGCTGAAGAGGATCGGGACTTTATCGAGATCGTTTCCGCAGGCATAGTTCTCGAAACCCTACGAGCTGCCACTTGAGAAGTCGAAAAAGCACATGAGTTTGTGGCCCCCTTTTTCTTCTTGGACAAGGATAGAAAGAGGGAGAGAGAGAGAGAGAGCATCGAAGAGGGACGGCACGAGCTAGAGTAGGTAGAAAGGTGAAGAAGATGATGAAGGAGCAGAAAAAAAAAGAAGTTGACCGTTGGACATGGAAGTAAAAGGGAAGAAGAGAAGAGAAGAGAAGGAAGGTGAAGTTGGTGGTCCATCTATCATCTCGCAAAGTGGCCAAGACGGACGGGTCTCGAAACTTACCGTCTCGGTCTTTTCCTTCTTCTTCTTCTCATTCTAACTCTCTCTCTCTCTCTCTCTCTCTCTCTCTTTTTCTTTCATTCTTTCTTTCTTTCTTTCTTTCTTCTTCTTTCTTGAACGGAACTCCACAGTTTCCGACGATAAGACCGGATCAGGCACCTTACAAAAGAACGTATCACGTTGCGACCTTACGGCGAGTTCTCACGGCCGTACAGGATGGCCCCGATAATCTCTCATCTGCTGGTGGATAAGCAGCTAAAGTCGACGGTACACATCCATCTCCCTTTCTCGAGTCGTTCCCTACCTCGAATAAAATCGAATGCCAACGAGAATCTTACTCGTAATTTCGTGATTTCTTCCGATTTTATCCTTATATATGTTACCGTCATAACTGGAAATCCGCCATTGCTGGTAATTCCTCGGCATTCTCATCAATGCAAAGAGCCTTTAGAGAGTGTACTTTAATTTAATATAAGTTTCATTAAAATTTATTCACTTTTAGTATGAAAAATATTTACCAAAACTTTTCAAAGAAATAGCAAAGTTGTACAATTTTTAGCATTGCAATCTCTGATTTGATTTTCTCCTCTGATTGGGAGGGGTTGCGTATGGCTGTGTATGTGTCTGTGCCCGAGAATGTATTCTTTTCAACGTTGTTTAAATATTAATTTGATATTCTATAGAATATTAAAGTATTATGTTCAATGTTTAGGAAAAACTGTAAGAATTCTTCTGTTTCCGACTTTAGCGGAAGGCTCTTTGCATTGATGAGAATGCCGAGGAATTACCAGCAATGGCGGATTTCCAGCTATGACGGTAACATATATATATAACTTCCCGGATTTTGATTTTTCTGAGATTGACCTTGGCATCGTTTTTTCGTTATTTTTCCAAGAGGGATTAAGAAAGTCATGGGATTAAATTGAAAGGTCTTATGAATAAGTATTATCCGATCTTTAATCGTCGGATTCGTATTTAATTTTGCGAGCTGAATCGAAAATAAATTTCACGAGTTTAAGAAAGGAGAGCGTGGGTCGTATGACGAGAAACGAAACGTATGATTAACCCATCGCAACGCAAACGGAGAAAGTTATTCGAAGATGGTAAAGAAGACCGAGAGTACCTACTCGGAGAAGAGGTAATAAATGGTTTGACACAATGGGGAAGGGCTGTGGACGCGCCTCCTCCGATTAGTATCACTCGCTCTCTCGTCGCTACAAACGCGATAGAAAGAGGAGGAGGACCAATGAGAATATACAAGCTCGTATTTACGAGGTAATAACATTTCCTTCCTTTTATCCGCGTTTCATTCGTAAAGGGTAATTTAAAGGATGATTCGCAAAAAAAAATGAGATTGCAAATAATTCACGGGGCAGCGTGTATATCAAAATTAAACTTGAAAAATTTACAACGAAAAGTAGATTATTAGATTACAAATTATTTACGACAATTAATTTAATGTTGTGACATATACGTACATAAGCGTCAGGGTTTTACAAAATTGAAAATTATTGCGTCTGTCAACTGTTGAAGAAACACATGGTACTATCACCTAAACAATTCATTGTACCAATATTAGTTCATATAAATTTAAAATTCATTAATATACCAAACATTTTCTTGATATCGTAATGATAAATGAAACGCAAAAAGCAGATAATGAAGAATTAAGCAAATTGACATTAGATTTTTTTAATTCATAACGCGATCCAATTATAAAACAATTATCTTTCTTATATTATTGTGCATAGCATGTAATATTTTTATTTATAACAAAAAGAAAATATCTCATTTACAGGCTCGATGATATTAATCAAAAATTAATCTCCCAAAATTCACATACGAAAATCTATGACTGATAAGGGTTTGAAATAATTTTTAATAATAATAATATTAATAATACCAGTAGCAAAAATCGTCGATATTCGTTCAACAAAGTCGTCTCTTTCAATCGTTTGATTTCAAGAACAGACAGAAGGGGGAGGTACAACAATTCCTGAACACTTTAAAGAGATTGAAAAAGAAAAAGAGATGGGAAAGGCAGAAAGAAATAAAAAGGCGTTTTATTTTTACGAGCATTGGTGGTTGGGGGAGGGAGGGTGGGAGGGAGTATAGAGGGGGGATCGCGTCATTCTTGTTATCTAAAAACACGACTCGCGTTTCGTACGTACATACGCGTAGCAGACACTCCGTCTGTAAGCTTGGCATCAAACGAGCCGCGATATTTCACGTTCGTCGAACGTCGCCGATAAGAGCTGTCCTTCGCGCTTAATGCTCTCGATATCGTATCGTGGGACGTTTCTCAAATTTTTCTACCACCCATGAAGCCAACAAATCCATCGTGTCACTCTCTAACCATTTCTTTCTCTCTCTCTCTATCTCTATCTATCTCTCTCTTTCATATTTTCACGTGACTACCCAAGTAACAAGTTTCTTGAATTTCACCAAAGTCCAAAAGAATTTTCGTCTCTTCGTTTTACTATGCTTCTCGTTTTTTTCATCATCTTTCTTCATTTCTCCCCGATAACGAGAAGCCGAGCGTGTATTTCTCTTTGCCCGTTCCATCATTCCAGTATATTCTGTGCTTTCTACGCCGTTGAATTCTCGAAGCTCTTCGTTTATTCTTCCAAGGCATGAGAAGAGCAAAGTTAGAAGTCTAAATATCGGAGTACGCACGACTGGAACTTCTCATTTTCCTTGCCTTTTTATCTTTTTCTCTTTCATTTCGAACGTCTTTAAAAGGAAGGATCGATCCCATGAAAAGAGCAAAAGAGGAAAATAGAAGAAGAAGAAGAAGAAGAAGAAAAAGAAGGAAAGAAAGAAAGAAAGAAAGAAAGAAAGAAAGAAAGAAAATAGTACAGCTTTGGGTGATGAGAGGTGAACTGAGGTAGTGGTAGGGTGGTAATAGAAGAGGGTGGTAAGCTTAAAGGAGAAACAAGCGTCGCGTTGAGAATTCGGATCTCGCATTTCGCGTCCTCTTCGAGATTCGTTTTATCCCGTGCTTATCGCCCTAGTCCAGTGAGTACCAATGGAGGCGGCAAACGCTCTGGGAGCAGCCAGTTTGGCAAGACCATTTGAAATTGAAGTTGTCGAAAGAAAGAGAGAGAGAGAGACCTAGTCTCGTACTCGCCTTTCGCTAGAGATGAGACGGTCCAGAAGGTCCTTTGTGAGTGGTAAACGGTAGAGGCGCGGCCACGTCGAAATTCGGTAATTGCTTTCTGGATTGGCTCGGTTCGCGAGCTGGAAGTTCAATCTCCCAGGTTCGCCTTATGTTCGCGTTGTCCAACTCATAACATTCCTATCTCTCTCTCTTTCTCTTTCTCTTTCTCTTCCTTTCTATCACTATCTCTCTCTTTCTATTCGGTCTCAAGCGTCCCTCCTCATCTTTTCTCTTCTCTCTCTCTCCTTCTCTTTCTATCTGTCTGTCTGTCTGTCTTTTTCTGAGCCACTCTCGTGGTCTGTGGCAAGCATAATTACAGATTGCGAGTTCTCCGAGCCAATGGATGGTCAATGCTGAACCGTGCTCCAAGACCCCTAACCTATCATCACAAATGTCTGCTTAACTCGTGCCTCGAGAAGAGATTCCGAAGCTTTCTTTCTCTCTCTCTCTTGTTTCTCTTTTTTCATTTTTTTCTTTCTCTTCCAGGAGAGAGAGAAAGAAAGAGAGAGAGAGAGTTGGTTTAACAACGCTTGAGACTTGCCTGAAGATATTCGATTCCGCGATGAGCTTTAAAAAATACTCATCTTCCCTACTCGTTTTGTTAAACGAGCTCTTCGCGCTCTTCTTACCGAATGATTCATCGTATTCTTGGTGAAAGTTAGGGGAGATTAATCTCTATTGTAAGCTCGGTTAATATAAACTTTCGATAACTGTTATATAAATCCATAGTCGAATAATATTGTTAAATTGATATGAAATAAGATGATTAGAATTTTGAATAGGAGGAAAATAATATGACGACTGTGGGCAAAATTGAAAGTTTTAAACAAAATAAAAGATAGGAAAAATAGGTATCCGACGAATAAAGTTTAACGAAGAAATGAACCATTAGAGATGCTGACTCTATCTCGCATTCACTCGCAAGGTAACCCTCGTATTTCTCGCGGATAAAAGATGCTTAACAGCCTTCCGAGATACTATCTGAAAGCTCCCGTTCATTTGAAAACGGACTCGGGCAATTCGTGAAGCCGGCCACCCGTGAAAAAGCTTCGAAGTGGTTGAGAAAGAAAAACTCATTCGTTCTTATACATAACGTAAATGTGTGTATGTATGTGTGTTTGTATGTATCTATAAAGAAAACTAACAAACACAAGTACAAGGAATACGACGATGGAGGACGATGACGACGAAAGTCGAGTATATAACCGGCCACGAGAATAACTAGCAAGAGAAGAGAGCTTTCCACGTACGTAGCCAAGCTCATTAGTGGTAACTTTAACTCCTTCGTACATCCGTCCTCGCAGCAAGTCATTTTACCCTTCTTGCTCTCTTCTTATCGTGATTACGTTTCCTCTTTCCCTGTATTTTATCGTCTTCAAACGTTTCGTTACGCCTTAGGTACCAAAGCGGATTTTCTCTTCGAAGAAATGGCATAACGAAATGATAATCGTATACTTAATATTATTTTTTTTTGTTCATTTAAGATCAAATATTATTCTTAGTAATTTAATAAATCAATAGGTAAATTCCTTTGGGATTATCCTGAGAAGCGAAAACTTTTGACGTGTTCTATTGGAAAGAAATTAAATAGAGTTTCTTTTGAAACTAACTAGACCTTTCTCAAAGAGAGAGAGAGAGAAAGAGAAAGAAAGAAAGAAAGAAAGAAAGAGTAAAAAAGAAGGAAGAGGAAACACCACGATAGTGGAAGTCGCGCGACTACTAGGCCAGCATTCGATGCTCTGAATAATTTATCGGAAATGTAGGACGAACTCGCGACTAACTGAGCTCGGAAGTGGAACGAGCCGGTGTTCTTTACCCATCGGAACTCAACGTGTTACGGTCGTGTGTCCGTCGAGGGAAAAAAACTTAGAAAGGTCGACGTATGAAAGAGAGAGAGAGAGAAAGAGAAAGATTCAACGAAGCGAGTTCGTAGTAGGTACGAGGTCGGTTCTTCTTTTTCTTCTTATTGCTTCCAACGAACGAACCACCGTGGGATACCATGTGGTGACTTTGAAACAGGCTCTCTCCATCTTTAGAAAGTGCGAGAGAGAGAGAGAGAGAGAGAGAAGCGGTATCGAGATCACTGGATGATGGACGAGCAAAGGATGTGCCTTCTCTTGTAATTGCTTCTTACCGGTTCGCCTTACAATTCCCAGGACTCGATGCAAATCGATTCGTCTACCTTTTCGACTTAACTCGTCTAAAATCCTTTTTAAGATGTCACTAACGCGCTTGTTATAGACTAAAAGTCATACGATAATTACGATGTTCTTGACGTCAAAAAAGGATAATACCGATATCATTGAATAAGGAAAACGGTGCATCTGACTTCAAGAGAAGAAATATATCTACGAAATTAATCATTAAACCACATTCCGTTACAACTAAAAGAGGAGATTGCGATTTTCTAGATTGCAGTTAGCCAAGAGAGAAAGAAACGAAGAGAATATGGATGTTTGTGTATATGTATATGTATGTGTGTGTATGAATTTGGTTATTTTTAGCGTTAATCGAGAAATGAACCTTTCGAATCATTGACTAAAAGGAAACAATTGTTGTATCTTCCGTGTTGCAGAGATCTAAGTCACAATCAGATAGCCACGATAGGACCAAAGACGTTGAGAGGTGTATCTGCTCTCAAGCAGCTGTAAGTATATATTTTCCAAGGATTTCCTATTCTTTCACTCTCTCTCTCTCTCTCTCTCTCTCTTTCTCTCTCTTTTCCCTTTCCTCATCTTCATCCAATGTTCTAAGCTCCTCTTCCCGTTTCTCTTAGCGTATAATCGAAAAGTCGTGTAACCGTCCCTCGAGTGATTTCAATTAACGTTCGGTAATACTCTACATCGTTTACCGTCCAACTAGTTCACTCCAGGAAGTCCAGGAGTTGCTTGAATGCTCCGCGGTGCAACACCAAGCAAGCATCCCCGAACAAACTCGATAGTTAAACTGTTTCGAATCCCCTTCTATTTGAAATTCCATCCTTTTCCGTTAACTTTATGCATTGCGCGCGTACTCCTAAGAGTCTCACTTTTCATGATCATATTATAACCCTTTTTTTTGTTCCTTATCGACTTTCAACAGTTTATTGGATAACAACGTGCTGACGTGCATCGACGAATACTCGATAAGAGAGTTGAAGGAACTCGAAATTTTGTAAGTTTTTCAATGAAAATGGCTATAACTCGAGTACGAACTATTTTGTTCGTACTTGAGATAAAACAAAAGAATATTGGAAGATAAAACGAAGTTTGCTATCTTTCTTCGCAGAATGTTAAACAACAACAAACTAACGACGCTTGGAAAAGAAATGTTCTCCGGTTTGCCCCATTTACGGACCCTCAAGTTAGCCGATAATGCTTTCGCATGCGACTGTCACTTGGCTTGGCTTTCTCGACATTTGAGAGTATATTCTCGTCTCGGACAACACACACGTTGCTCATCTCCGGCACATTTGAAGGAACGAAGTCTGACCGACCTACAGGTACGAATAAAATCGGAAGAAATCTTGTAAGATAAAAAAATTTATCGAAAAATATGCAAGTTTTTTTGCTTCTCTTTCGTAAAAGAAAAAAAAAAAGAAGAAAAGAAAAAAAAAACAAAAAATTGGAAAAGTCGAAAATAGTTTCTCTTGGAACTAAACGAAACGTGTGCTTAACTTTCCGTATTTCTCATTCCTTTCTTTATTTTTATTAAAGGAGGAGGAGAATATTATTTTCTTTTTTTTTACTCAAACATTGCGATCTTTTTTCTATTTTTTGCTGTTCTTGGTTGCAGGAACACGAGTTCAAATGCTCCGGCTTGGTAGAACGAGCGGGCTCGGAATGCAGCGCGGAACCGCAATGCCCGCATCCCTGCAAATGCGCCAACGGAATCGTCGATTGCCGGGAGAATTCCTTGACGAAAGTACCGACCCATCTTCCCGAGGACACCACGGAATTGTTAGTAAAAAAAACCTTTACCCATTCTGACTCAACATAACAACGAGCCCCGAAACTTTTCTGTCTCGCTTTATCGATTTTTCTTTTATTTTTATTTCTATCATCCATTTATCCATTTATCTATACACTTCTTTTTCTTCGTGAATAAAGTATCAAAAGGATGATGCGCTTTATATCCCACAAATTGGAACGAAAGAAAGAAAAAATTTGATTTGAAATTTCCCCCCTCCCCCCGCCCCCAAAAAAAAGAAAAAAAAAATATAGAGAATCCCTATTCCCGGGTGCGCCACACCCGCTATCGGATAAAATAGGAAAATCGAATTCGGCGAACGTGCGATGCCAGACGTGGTGCCAATTTACCTGGAGCGGTGCGAAAAATCTGTATTTTCTTCTTTTTTTTTTTTTGCTTCTAATAATACTCGGCAACCAATCGAAACCAATAGAATAATACGGAACGATAGTTCAAATGAAGAATGACTAAATTATTATTTATTTTTTTTTGTTCATCTTTTGTTGTTGTTGCTGTTGTTGTTTTATCTCCTAAAATGTTCATTGGTCGTTTTTCAGACGATTGGAACAAAATGGTATCACGGAGATCCCACCTAAGGCCTTTTCACCTTATAGAAAATTACGCAGAATGTGAGTATAGAACTATTCCTGATTAATCTGCTTATTCACATTTGAATAAATCATGCAAATTTGTTTAACATTTTCTTTCATCTGTTTTATTTCTGTTTTTTTTTTCTAGCGATCTCAGCAATAATCAAATTCAAAAAGTAGCCTCCGATGCTTTCCACGGATTGAAGTCACTTGAATCTTTGTAAGTTTTCGAAGTTTTATATATCATATGTATTATCGTACTCGATAATAATATGAGTTAATACGTATAACACGAAATTTACATATTTCAGAGTTCTCTATGGAAATAAAATCAGTGACCTTCCAGGTGGTCTCTTTCAAGGACTTTCCAATTTGCAATTACTGTGAGTGATTGTATTACGTTTAATGATTTTTAATTAGGCATCATGGTTATTGATTGTTCAATGAAATTATTGCAACAGCATTAAATTATTAACAAAACAATATATTTTCTGTTTCCAGTTTGCTAAACGCTAATGAAATTTCTTGCATAAGGACTGACCTTTTCCGAGATCTTTACAACCTCACGTTACTTTCTTTGTACGACAATAATATCAAGTCATTGGCGAACGGAACCTTCTCAAATCTGCGGAGTATCAAAACACTGTTTGTATCTCTCTCTCTAGCGTTTATCTTAATAATTATTTATTTTATCATTCAATTCAATTATCTATTCAAATAACGATGGTTAAAAAATGAATGAGAAAAAAAGAAATGGGGATTTCTTTCGTAGGCATCTAGCAAAAAATCCTTTCATCTGCGATTGCAACTTGAGATGGTTGAGTGTCTATCTTCACGCACATCCAATCGAGACGTCCGGTGCAAAATGTGAATCGCCGAAGAGGACGCAGAAGCGGAAGATCGATTCGATGCGGGACGACAAGTTCAAATGTAAGGGTAAGCACGATTCGACCTTTTCGGTATCTCTTCTTAAAACTTCGAGAGGACAGTGTATACAGGTCGGTAGCTTCTCCCAACTAAAATCTCGCATTGTTATCCCCCCACCCCTCTTCATCATTAGAATTACATTAACATTCATTAATAACGCTTTTCCATTTCTCGAGCATAATAAGTTTCGTTTCCAGTTAACGTTTATATTAATCGAACACACTCAATAGATAGAAACGTTTCGAACTAATGCAATATAAGAAAACTAAACTGATATACTGAATTAACCATCGATCGTAATACGCGATATTACGTATATTTTACAGGGTAATAATTTAATTAAAATCTCTACCAAGCTTACTGAAGAAATATTAAAATTCTAAAACGCGAAACGAGTTTGTCATCTATATAATCTCGAAGAATAATTATTCTTTCTAATCTGTGTGCTATTAGACGATCGTCGAAGAGTAATGTTCGCGAAAGCTTCTGCCTTTGGCCATGGCCAACGATGTACGATTTAGATTTATGCTTTCATCCGCGCTGATATTACGCTCGATGTACCTTCGTTAGTCTCATGGTGCATCTCTTGAAACAGTCTTTTTTCATCTTACGTCTGGCGTCGTTTCGATACATCTTGCAACGCAACCAGCGCCAAGACCTTTATTTTCTTTTTATTTCTTCTTCTTCCTCTTCTTCTTCCTCTTCTTCTTCTTGGTAGTTGTCGGCACGTCCGGTCTGGATGATCGGCCAATCCGTACAGGTGTAGCCACGGTTGGATTCATTTGATTAATGTCGTGCACTTTGTCGAGCCTGTGTAATTGCTACTGGATGCATCGCTGCAGAATCCCTGTCTCTCTACGCTTCTCAACCGATTGCTTATTTATTATGCTAGCATATTATCCTTCTCATAAGGACCAACCGTCGACATTTATGATTATTGTTATGCGCTTATTGCGACTTGCTCGGCCACATTTCGAGTTCATTAATTTATAATATACTTACTTCTCTCAAACTTGTACGCAAAGTGACAAACGAAATATCATTTCAATGTTAACTGTAATTATCGGATTATCGGTGCTTCTAATTTCATACTTTTCACGCTTCAACGAAGATTTTAAAATTAACTCATTTTTAAATGGAAGTCGTCGTTGGAAAAAGTAATTAATTTCTAACATATAGAAATTTATAATAATATAATATAATATTTAATATATTTATATAATTAATATAAATATATGATATAATTTCTATTTTAGAAATTAAATTTTGTTTATTTTTATTTATTTTCTTTGGATTACGTCATGTGAGTGGATATACAAACTTCGAATAAAGAGCCACGGTAATACGCCGTATATGTTCGAGGATAATAGCCAAAAGTTTTCACCCATCCTCTTTCTCCTCTTTCGCGGTTTCGCGTTTATCCCAAATGCACTTTGCCTAGTACACAGGATAATCTTGAAAAACACACGTTCCGTACGTATGTACATACTTGTAGATTCTTGCTAAACGTGTACGGATAACTATATATATGTATTACGTATTATATATATATAGAGCTACTCTTTTTCAGTATGAAGAGGTCAGAGGAAGTAAAACGACGCCGGGGAATAAACATTTCGGAAACACATATGTGCCCTTGTCTCCTACCCCTTTTACAAAGTATAAAGGGGTATTCTTGTTACGTGCATTTCTCTAAACGAGAGTTTACGCTCCGGGCGTAAAACTTGAAAGGAACTTTCGTAACTTCCGCTCGAGCCATAGTAAAAATTTACGCTAAAGCCGCACGCGGTTTACGAAAGGATTCAAGACAAGAAACAAGAAGAAGGCGAGCAGCCAGTTCAAACGCCTCCTTCGAATCCTTGGAGAGAAAGTATACTATCTTTTGCGAAGTTGTTCTTTTATTTCCTCGGCAAATAACGTGACCACGGTCGAACGATTTTCGATTTTTATCGAAAGAAGAAAATACTTTTTTCGATCTTCGATATATATATATATATATAGAAAAATAAGAAGCAAACAGTATAACAATATTTCTTACATTTTCCTTTCTTTTCTTATTCTATTTCGATTTCAAGCGTGTATAAAAGCTTGATAACTTTCAAACCAATGATCCAATTTAATATTGATCGTAGCTCATTGAAGAAATTATTCTACGAATCGATTTTCCCTATTTCTGAACAACATATCGTTATATGTATTACGATAAATTACTGATATCGTTTCGCGTCCGCGTAAACGCGTATCGTGGTTCGGTTAATTCACAATGTAGAGGTATAATGCGACAATGAATCATTTCTCTATAGCCGTGCTCTCATGCATAAACATATTTACTATGTGTAATGCCCAACGTGTGCCGCTAAACACTCAATTATTGAACGGGCACGTTCTCCTACAAGCGATGCCCGGCCGATCCCAGTTTTGCAATGTCGCCAGGCATGATTGTTAATTATTAAAATGTATTAAATCAGTATATTATCGTTTCACCACGTTCATTCTCTCTCATATAATTACATTCAACGTTTCTCCTTTTGACTGTGTTGGTATATCGACAACGAATAAATTTCACTAAGCATCTATCAAGGGGTATCATCCTATCGACAATTCAACATAGTTATCAATAAATATCATTATCATTCGTTCATCACGAAATGCCTCATTTGCATACGGTAACTCACTCGACAATGATGGGAGTGATGCGAGCGAGGAGATTAAAAGTGAAACGTTATTTAACATTTGTTTTATTTATTCTCTACCATATGCAGAAATTAATATTTCATTAAAATAGACACAAATAAGAGAGATAGAGGGAGAAAGAAAGAGAGAGAAACTTCATAAAATACACGGTAGGTATACACAAAATAATCGTATGTTGCTCGTTTCATGAGTAAATAAAAGACTCGCATCGCTTCTACTTTAACGAGCAGAGAGATACCTTGTTTTAATGAAAATTAGAATATTTATATAGATCAGGCAATAAAACTGTTAATTCGACTCTATCAATGAGTTTTTTGTTTATAGGTGACGAAGAACTTTTGACTAAAAGGGCTGGTGAATGTATTTTACCCGGTGCATGCCCTTCTTCTTGTACATGCAACGGTGCAACTATCGATTGTTCCGGTAAGAAGCTTACCTCGATACCTCGAGATTTACCGATCTACACCTCAGCTCTGTAAGTATCACTTTACATTCTCTCTCGCAACGTATAATTTCAGTCAGTATTTTTTTTTTTTTTTTGTAATATACACTGAATATCGCTGAATATTTCTGTGCGAGTTGTTTTACGCGTTTTCTCGCTAATACTTGACTAATATCGATGTCAGATATGTGACACTCAAATGAAGATAAATACTATTATCATATCTATTTTCCACAATATCTCTACTACCCATGTGGGCACGCGTGACATGAATATACGGGCAATGTTTTATAACCGAGAGAGACACGTTGAATTTTAACGAATGAATTGTAGTTGTTAAACATTTTCAAATTCATTATTACATGTTACAGTTTCTATCAATTGTATTGATCGATTCTGTTTGCAACTTTTATTTCAATATTATTTATCGTTGTTAGATATATATATATATTGAAAATGACGTGTATAATCGAACGAAATTATTTTACCGATTGGTTTAATTTATTTTTGTTGCAAATTTGTCTTTCTACGAATAAAAATAATCATTTTCATGTTATTAGTCGTAATCAATTATTTTATCCGATTAATAAATCAGCATTACATGATTAGTTAATTTAACGTTGTTTCTCTTTCAATATTAATTAATTGTCCGCATTAATGTGAAAAGGTCAAAGAGAAAATATTGCGAGTTATTATTTCCCTCTTTTCTCGATGCAGTTTGTTAGGTAACAACGAGTTGGACAAGATCAAAGCGGATGGGTTATTCCAAAAGCTTCCGGAATTGCAGCATCTGGATCTAAAGAGAAATAAAATCTCACGCATCGAAGCGTCTGCTTTTCAAGGAGCACACAAGCTCACCGACCTGTAAGTTTTCACCGAACGTTCGATAATCATTTTTCTTTCGTTTTTGTATTCCCCTTCATCTTATTTTATGAATTTTCTTCGTTTATTCTTCACAGATTGTTGTCCGACAATCGACTTAGAGAGGTTCACAACAAAATGTTTACTGGTCTGACGAATCTGAAGAGCTTGAATCTCCACGGAAATGCTATAACCTGCGTGATGCCTGGGGCTTTCGACGGATTGGCTCACATTCGTGCCATGTAAGCGTTAATAATTAATTGATATTACTCATAGGATTTATCTTTAAAAGCGTATGCATATCGTGTGCGCTTCCGCTTATCAAGATCCTTTTTCCAAGATAACGAACTATACATATTAAAAGATATACATACTACGTATATACGCAAATACATGAATTCTAATGATTCCGAGTTACTCGAGTCGTGAGTTTGATGTATAGCTTTGCGTTTCCAGCAACATGCAAGGCAATCCACTGTCGTGTAATTGTCACCTCGCATGGTTCGCCGGATGGCTCAGGAAACGAGATATGACAGGAATGACCGGTCGTTGTCACGATCCCCCGCGACTCAAGGACGCCGTCATTAAAGATATTCCACATCACGAATTCAAATGTAACAGTACGTATGATTCTTACACAAGCTACTAGATTTTATTTAGTCGTTGGACTACTCTTTTGAAACAACCGGATTGAACAATTTCTTTTATCTTTTTTCTCTTCTAACCTAGTGTAAAATAGATATCAAAGAACGATTCGTGTTTTCCTTATTCATTTTTTTTTCTGTAATAACGTACTCTCGAACAGATAATAATTATCTGTTAAGTTTGCATAAAATAATTATTTGCGTTAACGAAAGAACGAACGAACGAACGAGTGGCCAACGGTAGGTAGATAAAACTTCTTTTTAATCTTATATCATCAAGTTTCAGAACGAAAGTATAAGATAGTTTTTTATTAATATTTAAGTACTTAATAATCGTCTACTTAAATTTGCATGAAATTACCGAGGCGCGTTTTAATTTGCATAATCAGCATTTCTACGCGTTCTCTCTTGCTTATTCTATCCGCGGTAATTCGCGGGTTAAAGGGTTTCATTAACGATTGCCGTTTCGTTTTACGAACATCAGACGACAGCGTTGGCTGCCTGGGCGACGATTACTGTCCACCCCAGTGCAATTGCGCCGGCTCAGTGGTGAGGTGTTCCAGGGCTCAGCTTACGGAAATTCCACGTGGGATTCCACCAGAAACCACGGAGTTGTATTTGGACGAGAACGGCATTAAGACCATCCAGCCGGAGAGACTGAACCACCTGAGGATTCTGACCAAGCTGTAAATAAAACTTCCTCTTTATATTTCTTTTTCTCTCTTTGCCATCATTTTTTTCTTTTTTTTCAGTTAACTTTCACCAACGTGTACTAACCTTCTTTTTCCATTCGTTTCTTTTTTCCTAGCGATTTGAGCAACAATCAGATCGGAATGTTGTCAAACGATACCTTTAGGAATCTCACGAAGCTGTCGCACCTGTAAGTTGACACATTTTCTAATCTATTCTTTGGAAAGATCTCCCAACGATTTCTTTATACTCATTCTTCGTATTTTTATTCGTAGAATCATCAGTTACAACAAATTGCAGTGTGTGCAAAGAAATGCTCTAGCAGGATTAAAGTCTTTACGTATGATGTGAGTTTTATCGATCTAGTTTAATTACGTAGAGATATACGATTTGCTATTAGGAAAAGCGTTAATCGATAATATTCATTCCGACAGCTCTCTTCATGGCAATGACATATCGGTGATTCCCGAAGGTGCCTTTGAGGATTTGAAATTGATAACTCATCTGTAAGTATACTCAACGGGATACTAAAAAGTTCGATAATAATTGGAATTTGAACGATTATGACTACTATTATTCATTTTCCAGTGCACTCGGTTCGAATCCTCTCTATTGTGACTGCAGTATGCGTTGGTTAGCTGAATGGGTGAAGAAAGATTTTGTTGAAGCTGGTATAGCCAAGTGTTTGGATCCACCAAATATGAGAGACAAACTTCTTTTAACTACCCCACCTGATGCGTTTTATTGTAAAAGTAAGTATCCCATCGATACGTATGAAGATCGGGAACAACTTTGTCAAGAAATATGATTTTATAATGTCAATGTAAATTTTGTCTTGACCAAGTATTGTTCAACGATCTTAGTTATCTCGTCGTGACGGTGTTTTTAGTTTGAATCGTGGAACGCGATCAGTCTGTTTAGTTCGTGGTTTTTTGGCCCATCAGCTCGGTACGGTACTAAAATTGCTCATTAATCGTAGACCTTTCTTCCGCGCAGCCAAGCAACAGCCAGCCGAGATCCTGGCAAAGTGCGACCTGTGTTACACCGCGCCATGTCAGAATGGAGGACTCTGCGAGGCGCTTCCGGATAGGCAGTTCCGTTGCAAGTGCGCGCCAGGATATCACGGGGACAGGTGTCAGCATAAAATTGACGCGTGCTATGGAAATCCTTGCAAGAACACCGGAACTTGCAAAGTATTGGAGGAAGGAAGATTCAGGTATTTACCGGCTAGACTATTCTCAAGTTTGTCAGTAGCTCGTCGGGTCGACTTTAGCCTTGCTCGTTATCCCGTAGTTGAGTTTATCTTCGACGTCGATATATCTAATCCTGTCGGCGCGCGAGATCATCCAACAGGATTACGTAATTATCGGACGGAATTCCTTTAACTCTTCTATATCTCTGTCTATTCTATCGATCGATAGTAGATATCTTAGAAAAACGTCTGATGAGTAAAACGAGCCTGCTGCTTCCTACGAATGCGTAACGAATAATAATAATAATAATAATAATAATGATAATAATCATTAAGACGTATCGAGAATTCAATTTGAACGATCGATACGTCAATTAGACACGAAGTAGTGATTAAGAACAATTGGTAGAAAGTAGTTTAAAATGCATGATAGTATAGTGACGATGAAACTGTAATTTTGAATCGATTAGGCTTTATCAGTAGTAGCCTCGTAGATTTTTGTACGAGTGTGTTAATCGCCATCATGGAAAAAAGAAAGAAAAAAAAAAAAAAAAGAGAAAAAAAAAAGAAAAGAAAGAAAGAAAAGAAATATAGAAAGAGTAGAATATGAAACGGGACGTGCACGTGAGCCCCGAAGAGCGACGTTAGTTTTGACGAATCTAGCTTGACCGAATGTCAAGCTCAATCTCTCGATTGACGTTCAGTCCGTGTGTGACAGTTGCGACTGTGCCCCCGGATACGAGGGACTCCGATGCGAGAGTAACGTCGACGACTGTGCGAACAACAAGTGCGCCAATAACGCGACCTGTGTCGACCTCGTCCAAGCCTATCGATGCGACTGCGCCCCAGGATTCATGGGAGAATACTGCGAGGCGAAAATACCCTTTTGCACAAAGGGGCACGACCCCTGCGAGAATGGGGGTCGATGCGTCGATCACCAGACCCACTACAGCTGCGAATGCCCGATCGGCTTCACCGGCCTTAATTGTTCCACCAACTTGGATGACTGCGGTGATCATATGTGCCAGGTACGACAACTCAATCCCCATCCTTCAATTTACAATTTACACGCATTTTTCACGATGTGTCATCCTTATTCGATCGAATTAACTATTTTCTTTTTTAGAACGGTGCTACTTGCATCGACGGCATAAACAATTACGAGTGTAAGTGCGCGGCGGAGTATACTGGGAGGTACTGCGAGATTGCACCATCAACAGCCATGTTATATCCGCAAACGAGTCCGTGTGCTCATCACGATTGTCAATATGGTGCCTGCTTTCAGCCAGCTCCTGCTTCTGCCGCGGACTATCTTTGCCAGTGCCACCCCGGCTATACCGGTACGTTTTTAAGATTATTTTGGTTTTAAATCGAGATATAAAATGTAGTGTGTAGTTCGATTAAAGAACACAGTATAAACATATATAAAATTTTAATGAAATGTAGGAAAACGATGCGAGTACCTGACGAGTCTGAGCTTCGTGGACAATAGCTCGCTGGTCGAGCTAGAGCCGCTACGCACGAGGCCCGAGGCAAATGTGACCATCGTCTTTACGACCACGCAGGAAAACGGGGTTTTATTATACGACGGTCAAAATGGCGAGCACATAGCCGTCGAATTGTTCAACGGTCGCGTTAGAGTCTCTTATGACGTTGGAAATTATCCCACTTCAACGATGTATAGCTACGAGATGGTCTCCGACGGTAAACCCCACATGGCTGAACTTTTGGCGATTAAGAAGAACTTCACGATGAGGGTCGATCGCGGTCCAGCCAGGAGCATCATAAACGAGGGCCCAAGGGAATATTTGAAGCTCACCACGCCGATGTACGTTGGTGGTGTTACATCCGACGCCGCCACCGTAGCCCTTACAGAGTTCCGTTTAAGGAACGTCACGAGCTTCCAAGGTGATGACCGAATCGTTAAATCTGTTAGAGTATCCTTTATCGAATCGATCGAACCTCGAACTAACGAACTTTAATCCTTCAACATAGGTTGCATCTCTGAGATGTGGATCAACCACAAGCTAGTGGACTTTAGTAACGCAGCCAAGAGGCATCGTGTTACTCCTGGATGTGCTTCTAACGAGGAGGAAGCTGATGAAGCACGAGACGTCATCGAAGCCGAAGGCATTGCTGTTAGCAGTAATGAGGATACTTTGCCACAGGAGCATATTCCTCCTCCTCCTCCTCGCGAACATTCCGGTAACTTTGAAATTTCTTCTATTTCATTATCTCCCTCTACACTTTTCATACAAAGTTAAGATTCAAATATATAGAAATTTGTTCTGAAATCTTTCGATTAACTTTTAGATATCGTCGTATCGCTACCAATCACAGGGACTTCCGATCCCTGTACCAGCCACGAGTGCAAAAAAGGCTCACAATGCGTTCCATCGCCATTTGGGAATGATTATTCCTGCAGATGTCAGACCGGCTGGCACGGGCGATATTGCGAAAAAGGTGATTCTATTCTATCTACATAATTGAAACCTTTTATTTTTCATGACAGACATCATTAGGAAGTAAATTCTCGTGACTCTTATAAAAGGTCTTTGTGAAAGGTCTACCCCCGGCCCTCCTTTGTTCGTTCGTTTCATGATTGAGACAAGATAATCGTAGAACGAATTTCATTGAGTGGTGCATTTCGAGTTTTGGACTTTTCGAAAGGGGGATGGGAACTTTAGAGTATGCTGGTGGCATTCGATGATCTAAGTTAAACTTTTCATTTCCGTTTCAGCGCCAACGTGTCGTAAAGAGCACACGAAGGAGTACTACAGCGAAAACGGATGCCGTAGTCGACGACCTGTGAGACTTGCCAAATGTTGGGGAAGTTGCGGCAATTCGTGCTGCTTACCAAGAAAGACCAAACGACGCAAGGTATTCTCTCTCTCTCTCTCTCTCTTTTTTTTTTCTCTCTTTCTTTTTTTTTTCGATCGATATCAAATTTTCCTAAACTGTCGAAATGATATATTATTTTTAATACAGTAGTAAAGTTTGAATCCTAAGATCTAAGTGAACGTTGTTTAATTTTTATCAAATTTCGAACATCATTTACTTATATTTCTCCTATGTAAAATTGTCAAATTGTTAAATTTCAGGTTCGGCTGATCTGTACGGATGGCATGCGATACACAAAAGATATTGACCTCGTTCGTAAGTGCACCTGCACTAGAAAGTGCTACTAGCAAGTAGTAATATCCACATCTCGTCGAGCAAGCAACAAACTCTCTTTCAACAAACATCATCGTAGCAGTATATCGAGACTCAACGAGATCATTGACAAGGAAACCCCGCGATCCAAAATGTCGCGTTATCGATCTTTTAAATATCCCCGAACATTCGAAGATGCGCCGAAGAAGGAAAGAAGAAAAAAGGGATGATTAGATTAGGTGAAGAATAAATAAAGTAACTGCGCCTATCTTCGACGCACCTTCAAAATAAAACGCAGGAGATCTTTGAAAGTGAGAGTGACATAGAACAGTGCGGGCCAAAACTAAGATGGACACACACAGCCGGCTCAGTGTGATATGTATTATTAATTATTAATTATTAATTACTATTATTATTATATTATTATTAATATTATAATTATAATTATTAATAATAATAATATTATTAATATGATTACTATTATTATTATTATTATTATTATTATTATTATTATTATTATTGATAAAGAGAAGAAGCAAAAGTATATTGTACGTAATATTAAGTATGATGGACTATCGATATTAAAAGGGAAAACTTTAAAAAAAAAAAAAATAATAAGCCATGCGCATACATATTGCAGTTTAACGCATATTAGGTATTAAACGTATTATTATAGGATTGTAAGGATTCATAAGTGTGGAACGAGGGATGGAAGGATGGGTAGGAGAAAAAAAAACTAATAATGGGAAGGATAATAAAAGAAGAAGAGGGGAACAGGATGCAAGCGTACACGCATCATTTTCATCCCTAATACGATACGATTTGTGAATACGAAAACGCGCGTGCTTGTGACGAATAAAATGCAAACAATCACTTAACACATACACACACACACACACACACACACATATATATACTTGCAGTCGCGAATATTTAACCGAGCACGTAATGTGACCACACTATTTAAAAAAAAAATGATGGTTCGTAAGACTCGTGAGTATTAACGAATTACAAACGAAACGTAATATTTACGCATGATAAATAATAGTTTTCAACGTGTCTCGTCTTTTACTCAACTAACGTTAATTCTACACGTCGGGTATATACCCAGAAATAATTTACTTCTGGATCGAATATGCAATAAAACGAAAAAGAATAAGAAAAAAATAATTAAAAAAATACATAAAAAAAAAAAAAGGGAAACAAAAGGAAAGGACTGCTACATTTTTTATCATAATGTATTTATAATGAATACGTATAGTTGAAAAAGCGTTTGTTCCTCGGGAGACTATTTTATTTCTTCGTTCTTTGTTTATTGCTTAATATTTATTTATTCGCCGAAGATTGTTCGTTTACGAGTCAAATATGATATTTTATTACGCGAATATTTTATTTTCTTTTTTTTTTTTTTTTCGTTTTTTACATATTATATTTCTTTAAACGTCATAGACGTTAAAGAATTAGCACTCATATATATATATATATTGTAGCGTTATTTCTAACTTTTTATCGATAGTTTTGAAAGTAAGCTTTTCGTACGATAAAGTTTAAATGACAAAATAATATATATACATATATATACATTATATATATATATATAGTTTCTTATTTTCTATTCTCTTTTTTCTTCTACATTTTCGTTTCTTTCACTTTCACGAAAGGTGTAGACTTTATCGATTTGGTATCGGCCTACTTACGATTAGATACGTTTGAAAACGATTATACATTCTACGAAAGTAGTTCTTTAAAGTGTACATAAATTATAAACTGATCATCATTTTAATCAAGAAAAGATTGTGAGGTCTCCGTGGAAAGAGAACGTGGAAAATGGAAAAACGAGTTTCTTAGTTGGTGATTTCGATGACTTATTCGCATTGCATACGGCCTAATCGTAATTATTCTCGCGAGAACCTAAGATGTAATTCGTGAAATATTCAAGATGCATCAAAACTTAGAAATCTAATCGTTAAGATATATTTTGAAACGAACTATCAGAGACCATTAAGTTTCGAAGCTTGGTATATATATATAAATGAATAAATTTTACGATTATTATAAAAATTATATTAATCTAACAGCAGATTCGTTTGACCGAAGTAAAATTCGTTTGAATTTAATTGAAATCGAAATAAATTCGCCTTGAACGAACGATCGATTCGTGGCGAGTAATAATTTTGATAGAATTTTATTTTGTTAAATGTTAACGAACAATGAGATCATTTTGAGAATATGTAACTTTGAACAAAAAACAATAAAAAATCGACGACTCCAAAATAACTTCCGAACGTGGAGTCTCCATATCCGACACGCGAAGAAACGTAATAATCTTCGTGGAATTATTTTTGTATAAGAAAATAATTTATATGGGATTGTACCATATTTGTTCGTACGGGAAATATCATTCGAACTATTTAGTTCGTTAAAATAAGTAGGAGATTATTTCGCGTATAATACATTTAATAATATATGTTAACAAATGCACCTATTTGGCAAGAAATTATCCACTGCCATTCGACAAATAAAAAAAGCGTTTACAATTAACTATCTCGATTTTAATGAAATTCATAATAGATTTAATTACATTATTAAGCAACAAACTACTAACTTATGCGCGTGGGTTTTTTTTTTCATTAAATCAATTCATTGATTCCTGATAATGGCTATGTGTATTAATATCTGTCTTTGTTCGATTAATCTAAAAGAAAAAGAAAAGAAAATAGATTATAAAAAATAAAATAAAATAAAATACAATATTAATTGCAATAAAATAAAGAAAACACACGCGCAAGCACGCCTAAAATCGTAAACAAAGTGGATCGTGAAAAAAGCGTATCGATTCTTCTCACCGCTCTCTCCGTAATTCATAGCCCAATTTAAGCATAGGTGTAACCTAATGGCATGCATAAGTCATATTATAACATTGGTACGACTTTGTAAGTATTAATAACCGTATAAAGCTCGCTTATACCATTTCGTTTATAACTGACGTCCGAAGACGATCTTCGAGATATAAATTCTTTCCGGAATTCTATCGGCCAGTCGATTTTTCTTGCATATACATATAGGTGCGATTAAGTGCGAATTAAAGTGAATCAACGTGATCGATTTTGAAAGTAAAGAAAAGAAAAGAGAATGAAACATACTTAAGCAACAACAACAATAAATCAGTTCAGTGATCATCGGTTGGACAATTTTTGAATTTGATCCGATTAAGCAGAAAAAATAAAAATATGTATAATAGTAGGAGCGTACGGAATAATAGAAAAGTTCGATATCAACGGGGAGAAGCCATTTATAATGAAAGTGGTACGCTAGAAAAATAGAATAGAGAAAAAGAGGAAAGTAAAAAAGAAGACAACGCGTATAGAAGAAGAAGATAGAGAAAGAAAGAAAACTAGAAAAAAGGTGGCGTTTTATCGCTAGATGTACGTCTGTATCGGACAATAATAACCGGCAAAAAAGGCATGAGTTAATTAGCGACGAAAAGAGTGTTGGCTCCGAGATGACCCAAAAAACTATATATTTCTCGGTGATTATCCTAAACGTTAAATTACTTTTATCGTTCTATTTTATCGTTAGCTGCTTTGTAATTCGGTCGGTTTTTTTTCTTTTTTTTTTCTTTTTTTTTTTAACTGAATGTATTTCTCGCATAGTTTTTCCCGCAACATAAGTTGAAATAGTTTTTTTTATTATTTTCTTATTATTGTTCTATATTTTGATCATGAACGCCGCAAAGCTTATGTTACAAAACCGACACTCTTTTCTTGGTATTATAAACGAAGATATTACGTATTTCAGAATACTCTGGATTCTATGTTGGCAAAAAGAAAAAGATGAAGAGAGAGAGAGAGAAAGTTTAAAAGAAATAAAACGGAGAGAAAGGGAGAGTGCGTGTGTAAGAGTATATAAATTCGTGAGAGCATGAGACATAATCGAGAGGGAAGAATGATTCCGAAAGAACGCGAATGAGATTTGTATAAATGTGTCTATCGCGAAGCACGTTTTACCAAATAAAATTGGAATACTGCATGCCTAGAAATATTATAGCTCTATACATGTAGGTATTAAATTAGGTATTAGCGTGAAAGCAAAATGTCTATGTTTATATAATGTAACAAATCTTCGAAATATGAATGCAATTAAATAAATGTATGTAAAGTTTACAGTGATCGTTTAGTGCCTCTAAAATTATCCTTTCGTTTTATCTCATACTCAATGTTTATAATTTATTTTTTGGAGCGTAAGATAACTCCTGAAAGAAGGAAACCATTACTACATCGATAATCACAATACGGAATATCATCTATTGGCAAGAACATCTCTACTGGAATGTTCCACTAATGAATACAGAAGTACATAGAAGCTCACAAGTAACCGTAGGAACGCTGGCAAGAAACCTTAACAGCAGAAAATAATGAATAAATGCTCTTATTTGCTCACTATTTGCTCAACTTTATTTTATTAAATATTTTGTATTTATCGTTAATTAGTTGAAAATAATTATTACACTTTGAATAATTATGAAATGGCGACGTCATGAGTGAGAGATATGTTATGCACATGCGCAATCACAGATTCAAGGCATGTATGACATGTGTAAAAGATGTCACTCTCTCTCTTTTTCTTTATTTTTCCATTTCTTTTTTCCCTTCCTATACTTTTTATATTACTCTTCTTTATGTTGTAAAAGAAAAGAGACAAACTTACTACAAATAATGCTAATTTTATTTTCATAGTATTTTTACTTTTGCGACTCTGATGGTAAAACAGTTTTAAATATCCGCCAGTCAAATAGTTCGAAATCTCAAGCAATAAACAAGTTCTTAATCCCGGTCAGTAAAACAATTTAAAATCTCGGTCATTGAAACAATTGTATTCTCAGTCGGTAAAACAGTTTTAAACCCTTTGCGCTCGAACGGTGCCTGAGAAACACCATTCAGATCGATGTGTTTATTTGTGTTTGATCTAAGTAATACCGCTTGAAAGATCTACTTGGCCTTTTGTAGGTCATATTACGAGGTGTCTAAATGTCTTATCTCGGGTGATTCTCTCGCCATAGGAGATGAAAGCTGTACCGCAAACTGTTTATGTCACGGACACAAGCAACCTTCATAGCTTTGACGACATGGAATAATGCGGTAAAAACTCCCGTAAGAAGGACTCTACGAGGCGGTACTCAAGTCGTTATAAAAAAGCCCAATGTTATTGAAAATTACATCAAATTTATGAGCGGTGTTGATCGAGCTGACCAACTGGCTTCGACATATTGTTTTTTAAGAAAATCCGTAAAATGGTGGCGAAAACTATTTTTTGGGGGTTTGGAGATCTGCTCCGTCAATTCATATATTATTTATAAATCAGTAAAGAAGCAGAGAAACGAACGGCCAAGAAAATATAGCCACCAGCAATATTTGAAAACTTTGGTTGATCAACTGAGAGGACACTTTCGGCAAAAAAAACCTAGCACAGCTTCTTCTTCACAGAGTACTTCTGAAGTGATCAGACTAAATGGGAAGCTGCATGTTATTTTGATGGGACAAAAAAAGGATTGCAAGGTTTGTTCCCAAAGAACGTCCGGCCAAAGGCGACAAACTGTGTACTACCGTGACACATGCCCCGACAAGCAAAGAATGCACATTGGAGATTGTTTTATAAAATATCATTAGAAGCAAAATTAGAGAACATAATTTTTAATAAATGTCTTTCATAAAGTTAAAAAAATTTGTATAATGTTAAAATATACGAGTTTAAAGTGTTTTATTGTGTCTACAATTATTTTAAGTTAAGAATAACGAACTCATGAAATAAACGGGAGCGAGTGATTACTCTCGAGTTGCTGGTTCACCCGACAGAAAAGCGCCCCGAGCGCAAAGGGTTAAAACTATTAAATTAATAAAATATGGTAATTGATATGTAACATTTAAAACAATATATTACCAATTCGTAAGCAACATTATCAATGATGTATAATCTAATATCCTATTAACGATTCTTTAGAAAGAAAGAGCCTACTGTCTATCCATTGCAGTTATAAGTTAAAAAAGAAACCTGCAAAAAAAAAGTGTTATTCTAGAACTGTAAAGATGCAATGAATGAATCGAATGCAATCTCTTTTATAGATCGCAATTTAAATTTGAACAATTTTCGACTACTCCCTGGTATCTGTAAATACATAAAAGTTATTAAAAAACATTATAAGGTAATTAGTTTCTGTATATTAAATGAATAAAAGGAACTAAGAAGAGAAAGGAATAAGGATAATATATTAATGAGGGATTTCAAAGAAACTAATTACAATTATAATGTTTATGGTAAGCGGTCTTTGGCTAGATTTTACTTGCAATGGAATGTATAACATATAAAATATGTTAAACATTATACTGAAAGTAAAATACCATTGCCCAGGTCTAACCACGAGGAGGTAACCGCTTCTGAAGACCCGGGATGTGCATCCTGAAGATGTCCCCGTCCGAATATAATTTAAAGAAAATAAGATAATCAAAACGAGAACGTTTTTTAAAGAACATCACTCTTAGTCCCCACCATAACAATTTCATCAATTTGCCGATAACGCGTATCAATGATTACATGGCAATGTCTAACGGAGAACTGATTAAAAAACAATGTGAGTTAACGAAAAATTATATATAAGACCAGTAACGAAATCAAGTTTAAAAAATTCATCTCTCTAAAAACATAAAATAAAAATATATTACAATTATTTCCTATTTAAAGTATGTTACTTAGTATATAATGCTTAAAACAGTACATATGTGATAAAACAATCTGAAATATAAAGAGAGTATATTAGATTATTAAGATAATTAGTAATTAATCAATAGAAGTGTCTATTGTTGTTAAAAAACTCAGAAGATATGTTAGGAGCACCGTCCTCTTCGAAGTCTTCTGTTAGACTGAGTCAAAGTCCTCTAGAAAATTACTTTTATTGAAAGTTGTTTATATGACTTTCCGAACGTTGCACATGTGTATAAAAGGAATAATCCACCTAATCCATAAAATTTAAGATTATAACATTCAGATTTTACATTTTTTTAATTTTTTGTAATTGTTTAAATAAATGTAAATTAGGTTTAATGTTCCTGTGCAGTGGTGACTTCGGTGGGGGAAATTTTCTTTGAAAAGAATATCCCATCGAAATTATTTAATATTTAAAGTATGTTAATAAGTATGTAATGCTTATACTAGTACATATATGTTTAAACAATCTGAAATATTAAAAGAGTGTATCAAAATATTAAAAAAATTGTTACATAATCAATGGAAATGTATATTGTAACGTAAAATTGAGGATGTACCGTTGGATGTACCTTCCTCTTCGAAATCTTCTGTTAGACTGAAACGTTGTCACATAAAAAAGTTTTTTCTATCGAAAGTTGTTTATATGGCTTTTTGAAAGTTGCGCATGTGTGTATAACGAAAATATTAATTGAATTCAATAGAAATTAAGATTATAACGTTCTGATTTTACATTTTTTAATATTTATGTAATTGTTTAAATAAATGTAAATTTGTTTTATCGTTCCGGCGCAGTGGTGACTTTAGAGGGGGAAATTTTAATCGAAAAGAATATCACATCGAAATYATTTAATATTTAAAGTATGTTAATGAGTATGTAATGCTTATTCTAGTACATATATGTTTAAACAATCTGAAATATAAGTAGAATGTATTAGAATATTAAAATAATTGTTAATTAATCGATGGAAATGTATATTGTAACGTAAAAATGAGGATGTTCTAATTTCGAGCTTTTTTTCACGATATCGATACTTGCTACCATCTCTAATGATGCTCTAATTAATTATTTTTCATAACTATGCCTTCAAAGTAGCTCGTACACATACACTTATATATTTGCTTTTCTTTATATTGTACTAATGTAATTTTATTTTTTTTTCTCTTAGATTTTCAAGCATTGGAGAGTCCAGAACGAATACATATACTCAGTCAAACAATTTTTTTTACTCTTTTTTATTTTCAAATTCATCGAGGTAAGCGTTATTCTTTTTTTAACCTATATAGAAAGAGTAAGAACGAGAGTAAGAGAGAGAGAGAGGGAGAATATAAGAAAACAAAACATTCGGCCTATAGGCAATTATGAATTGGTGTGTATATTTCCAGGAATTTCTCGAGGTGAAGAAAAACAACCGAGGACAAAACGTAAACAGCCGAACGTTTGACGAAGGATAAGCGGTACCGTATCTCATTCCCCTCCCGTCCTTCGGCGAGTTAAGATCTAACGAGAACATAACATATATATTAAACTATTTAATAATTTTATTTCTAACGTTATCTAATTAAAACATTCGACAACTGCTCTGATTAGACAACTTTTTATATCTAACATTAATTCTTTATGATAGAATATCTTTTAAAGTGTGCTATGCCTTCAGAAATGATTCACAGGGAATATTGTATTATAATATAATCTTTAGTATGTTTCAGCTTCTTTACAGATTTTTTTCTTTTATTTTATTTTATTCACCATCATCCTAAGGGTAGGACACCCATCCTGCAGTCATCAATGAAGACTAAAAGTAAGTATATCTTTCTATCAAATATTTCTGTGATAATTGCAATGGTTTTTTATCACGACGATGACATTAATTGTTCTTTTTCTTTTTCTGTTTCAGAACATCATTGCAATCGAGCGCGTAGGCAATAAATTACTCGTGTGTTGCATCGTTAAAATCAAATATAAAAGAATCGAAAAGTAGAATCAGTGTTGATCGTCGCATGTTACAAAATTTTCGTTTGCTCGGGTAAAGAAACTCCGTAAGTTTCTTTTATTCGTTTAAAACGTGTGCTCATCGTCATCTTAAGGATAGGATATCCATCGTGCATTCATCATTGAAGAATAAACGTAAGTCTATTTTTATTTTAAACACTTTCTTAATAATTATAATAATGTTTTTATATCAATTGTGTATATAATCTTGTTTTTATTTCCGTTTCAGATCATCGTTGAAATAGTGCAGTGTGTTAACATTTTAATAATTAAATTCATTTGGAAATTCGTTTAACACTAGATTTGTTCATTATTGTTTTGTTTACTATTTTTTAAAAGCTTACAAACATTGCTTGAATGAAGAAGTAGGTAGAGAGGAGGAATTAATATTTACGTATATTTAATTATAGCATTAAAAATCAACTTATGTTTTAAAGAAATAATATTTAAGTTTTATATATATATAGCATATGTAGCTAAAAAATTTGAAATGAGTCAAATTAGCTTATTGTTAGTCCATAAATCTAGTGTTAATTGAATTAACTGCATATAATGCAGTTGTAGAGTCAGTGCATTGTCATCGTCATCCTAAGGGTAGGAGACCCATCGTGCATTCATCAATGAAGACTCGAAGTAAGTATATTTTTGTATTAAACATTTTCTCAATTCTTTTAATATGTGTTTCTTATAAAAGCGATATTAATAGTTCTGCTTTTTTCTTCTGTTTCAGATGATTATTGCAAACGTGCGCGAAGCAATATACGGGAGTGTTGTTATATCGTTTAAATATAAATTAAAATCACGGATTTTAGAAGCACGTTCGTTCGTTAATTGCAATTCGTTCGTGTTACGCGATTGTATTAGAAATTTTTCATATTAAATTTACTGCGAACGAAGCAGTAATTGCATTAGAGTTTGTTCGAGTAAAGTTGTATTGTTATCTTTAAACAGTCGCACAGACTGTTCGCGTATTAGAATCAGTGCATCAATGAAGATTTTAATACTTGCAATGACTGTGTGCAAAGCAGTCTTTGGATGCAGTTGTAGAGTCAGTGATCGGGCGCATAATAAATTAAAATCAAACGCGAATTAGATTCAGTGTTGTTCGTCGTATAATTTAATTCCGGTATCGCGATAAGAAACTCATCTATAGTTTCTTATTTTCGTTTATACCGCGTCATTAGATTCACGCGAGATGCATCGCCATGGTGCAATTGAGCTGCATCCCATTGGAATGCATTGTATGTATTCATTTTTATTAACATTTTATTCGTTTTTATTTGATATGATTTTGGATCATATTACATATAACTTATTATTTTGTTCTATTTTATTTTACAGATATGACGACGAACTTTCTACCTTATCAAAGATGTGAGATGAATTCTTCGATGGATCATCGATGGATCTTCGATGGATCTTCGATGGATGTTCGATGGATGTTCGATGGATGTTCGATAGATCTTCGGTGGATCTCCTTCATTCAATACCAAATCAAGGAACTCTTCAATCGTCAGACTGCAATATATGCTGCGAAGTAGGAGTGTTTTGGAGCCATCGTAGAACTTCTTATGGAGTGAGTCAAAAAATTTAAAGTCCCTCCGGTGCTCAATCATGTCGAGGATGAAAGGTCCTAATCGGCACGAGTTACTGGTTGTAATTATTTAAA
>NW_014569565.1:189713-353506 GCF_001313835.1 Polistes canadensis | reverse complement strand
TCTCCTTGGGACACCAAATTCGTGTCTATATCGTTCAAAAGATGCATATGTGTTAGTTAGAATTAAAAATATTAAAATTTTCGTAATATTAAATTTTGAAGTTTAAATAACGTTCGGTAAATATTATAGTAATTTCTTTTTTCTTGTTTCATCTTTAAAATTTGTTATTTTGATCGTATTTTATTAAATTTGTAGTTTTTCTTTTCTATATAATGCAGCTTAAAAGGATTTCATAATAATTAATAGATATTATTTTTTATAGTAACTTAATATTTGTAATTTCTTCTTTTTTTTAAATTTATTTTACGTAAATGTAAAATCACGCGTGTAAATTTAATTTTATTGCAACGGTTAATAGAGATTTGAAATAAGTAAATAGAGAATTCAATTGAAAAGTGCATCTGAGAATTGGACGACTTACATTTCAGGCCAATGTATCACTTGATTGTATGATTAATATAGTTTTCTTTTTGTTACAGGTGATCTCCGTTTGATTTATCATCTACTCGTTTTGATTTTCTTCTACTTTTTAAAATATATATGTATAAAAAACGCATTTCTGAAGGCACACACATATTTAAACACTAAAAATTAAATATAATTATTTTAAATTTTCTTACAATATAACTATACTATATATACTATCAAAGAATATTGTATTCTTTGATAGTATTGTTCCGTCATCGCGTTAAGTACATACTATCTTCCCATGGTGGCCCTAGTGGTAACAAAAATGATGCTGGGTAGGTAAAAAAGGGGACTTGTGAGTTTCTATATACTTCACGATAAAAAAGTTGGCATAGTACCGCAGCAGCAGAAAAAAATGAAAAAATGAAAATATTTACCTATTGTTTATACATTATGAACGATTAACTTATTTCTTTTCACTACCTTGTAGGTTGTTACTTTGGAAATCAACTTTAAATATATCCGCTGCTGGATATATTTCATTTTTTTCCAAGTGTGCTTGCGCCTTGAATCTGTGGTTGCGCATGTGTATAACATATCTCTCACTCATGACGTCGCCATTTCATAATTATTCAAAGTGTAATAATTATTTTCAACTAATTAACGATAAATACAAAATATTTAATAAAATAAAGTTGAGCAAATAGTGAGCAAATAAGAGCATTTATTCATTATTTTCTGCTGTTAAGGTTCCTTGCCAGCGTTCCTACGGTGTACTTTAGTATTCTTTGGTTCCACGTAATTTTGTAAAATTAATATAAAATCTAAATTCCCGACAGTTGGTTATTACATTCAATCACAATTGTTTCATTGGATTCTACATTTTAAATTCTCGCTTTAAATTACCATTCGTACAAATCTTTTTATTAATTACATATCCATTGTTTAATGATGTTTGTTTTTCATTAAAATAATTTCTTGCTGAATATTAATTTATAAAATAACGAACACAAGGTACACAGGAAAATAAGACAAAGGTTTAGATCTTTAGAAATAAATAATTCGATAAGAACGTTGTGTACTGTAATATTTTATTCGTTAAATTCTGACAATGCGTTTGTTCTGCACATTCGCTGTGTATACAAATATATTTTTAAAGACAATTCATCACATCGATGAGTGTCAGAGATCGGACTGTCAGCATCGACATTTTATGGTCACGTTTTAAAAGGATTTTCAGATGATACCGATGACGTTGTTCGTTTCTAACAAATATTCAGCGCGATAAGTTAGATACGTATATATAGAAAAAGATTTATATATATCTCGTCGAATATTATAAACTATCGTATGCATTAGAAAATTTTATCTTCTCGTCGTTTAAAATGAATTGCAGAATTGATCTACATATATAATAATTAGACGATAACAACGCATTTTTTAATTTAACTCTTTGCCATCGCACATCGCTGAATACTTTGCGGTTGTATGACTTTACACGCGTTCAATTTTAATTTATCTTTGATAGAATGTTAAATAACGTTCAAAAAAATTAAAAGACAATAATACGTTTTTTTTTTTTTTATTTAAAGAAAACAAGAAAGCAAAAAAGAGAGAGAGACAGACAGACAGACAGAGATAGAGATGGAGGTAGAATTATTTCTTACAATTTATACCTTTTGAATGTTTCAATAAAGAAACTTATTGTTAGGGTATTCACAATTTATTTAGGGAAGAATAAATTAATTAATAGGAAATTAAAACCGATTTGAGATCATTCGTCTATTTTTTTCTTATACATTAATTACTTTGCACTAATGAAATTTCTATATAGATTTATGTACATATATGTATGAACTTTAAATGCATTCTTCCTTCAATGTTGATATTAAGCAAAATCTCTCAACGCTATTAACGAATATTACAATCTAGCGCGGGACATTCTACTATCGTAAGCTTCATATAAATCTTACAATTTTATTATCGAAAAGTAAGAGTTTTGAGTTAACATATCAAAGTTTATGTTTACGAGAGTGAAAGAAAGAGAAAGAGAGAAATAAAGAGAGAGCTCTTAAAGAATCATATTGGTATTAAGTTTTTTTTTTTTTCATAAAATTTCTTCCTATTTCTTGTCTCTGTTTCTCGATAAAAGAAACAAGACAAAAAAAGGACAAAAAGCATCTTGATATATCGTCGAATGCTTTGACGTTACTTTCGAAGTGAATTCGATTTTCCTAGGTCGACGAGATGAAAACTACTAACCTCTTGAGTCTTTATCTCTCTCTATCTATCTATCTATCTTTCTCTCTTGCATTCTCTCTCTCTCTCTCTCTCTCTCTCTCTCTCTCTCTCTCTCTTCTTTAACGATGAGCGTCTAATTTGAAAGTCTTCACTGGAGGACCTAATGTAACTCTAATTCAGAAACAACCGATGGTCAAATCGATACTAACGCAGAGTTAAACCGTTACTAATCCAAGCTCTAATCCACTGCAAAATTAGACAAGGAAGAGGAGAGATAGATACACAGAGAGAGAGAGAGAGAGAGAGAGAGAGAGAGAAATACTGAGAAGTGACCATGGTTCAAACATAGAGCTCGACAGACCGATCAACGGAAATGATCTTCAAAGAAAGTAAATGGAACTTTTCTCATTCTGCAATGTACCGAACTTTTCGGTATCGTAAATTGATATATGTAACATGAATATTAATATATAATTTATATAGTAACTTAATAACGTTTAAAATTAATCTATTAGTATCGAATATTATGCTAGGAGCAACATTTGTTAAGAAATATAAAGAACAAAATTGCTAGATCTTCGTGAAAAGATTCGTTAGTGAACGTAAGATGTCCAATCTCTGTGTCTCTCTCTCTCTCTCTCTCTCTCTCTCTCTCTCTCTCTCTTTCTCTCCCTTTTCTATTCATCTATCTTCACCCATTTTTCTTTCACTCTATTTCTCGTTATCAGAATACCCAAACGATGGGAGAGACTATCCTCGATACAGGAAACATTGTTAGATGATTTCTTCTTCAGCAGCATCTCTCGAAACGAAACGAAACGTTTCTTTTTCTTCTTTTTTTTTTTATCCTTCGTACTTTTTCTTTCGTAAGACGTGGAGAATGTAGATGGGAGAAGGAGAAGAAGAATATCGATCATGCACAATTGAAAATCGTATTCCCCGTACTACGTCCTTCGAGATCTATTCCAATCATTTCATGATCAATCGATCGATCTTCACGTTCTTGATGCGTTCTTCCTCAACGTCACAGGTGTTGGTAATTTCCGCTCGGTGTGATTCAAGGTCGTTTGACTTTTGAAGCACTTTCGAAACGTTAACCTCCAGAATGCTTCCCTGAAGTCGGCCGAATAAAACGCGTAGATAAATGGATTTATAGCTGAATTGATCCAACCTAAATGTGAGAGAAACAACAACAAAAGCTAAACGTTTACGTTTTTATTTTTTATTTTTTTTGTTTGTTTTCTTCGTAACATATTGAAAAAGTTTCGATTTTAATCTGGTGGGAGGAAGGTAGAAGTATCGTTAAAGAGCCACAATATGAATCCGTGAATCGATCGTTTACGAAATATTGATTTTCGGGCGATTAAAGTTCGCCAATAATATCGTTTCCTGCACCAGCATGTTCTACGTGAACAAAGTTTTATCGTATTTCAAAAAGAAATACTTCCTTCTTCTTACGAATATTACCACCGAATGCGCCTTGCAATTTTTTTTTATATGCATATATACATAGAGACCTGGGTATGCATTGTGTATATCCATATGAATGTATGCTTTGTATATATGTATATAAAAGTTCTTATTTTCTTTCTCCCTCTTTCTTATTTCCTATTTATTTCTTTCCCCTTTTTCACTTTCTTTATATATATATATATATATCATATCTATTTAGAATCTCGAAATGAAATAGTTTCCGTAAACATTTTATTAAAAAAGTTAAATTTTATGACATAGCTGGTAATATATAATAATATATAAATTATACGTAATACATTTTATTCTCTTTCTTGTCTTACTATTTTTCTGTTTTGCCGTGATTACAGAACGTAAGTTCACTTTCTCGCGTTTCTTCGAACAATCTTCATAGAATATCGAGAGAAACGTAAAATTTTTGAAGGAAGAGAAGAAATCCGACGAGTCGTAGAATGACACGATACACGTTTCCTACCGAAATCTCGAAGGAATTCTTATATAATTCTACCACCTAGGTAGTTCGTGCAAAGATTTTGATAAAAATTGCATTTCTCGATGAGTAAGTGGAACGAGGATAAATATACGAATTCTAGATTCGTATCTCGTATAGCTATATATATATATATACGGGGAAACGCGATGAGATATGTGATTCTAGACACACATGTATAATATATACATTTACTTATATAAACCTAAAATATATCCTTTAAACGTAAGGTTTCTTTTTATCCGTCTATTTATCTATACAAAAAATTGAGAGTTCATATGTTTCTATAAATTCGCGAAGAAATCAAAGATATAAACTCTCGAGATAAACGAAAACATCATGAAAGAAAAAAAACACGATATAATAATTTACAAAAATATTCTTACAAAAGAATTGCTTGATTATATATGCATTTAGGATTCTCCCAGAGAGAAATACAGAAAGAGAGAGAGAGAGAAAGAAATAAAATAAGCGAGGATAGAGAATGAAACAATAATTTGTATAATCGTCGGTACCTAGCCACGTTAATGCCTGCATCAGGATTTCCGGTAGTTTCATTGGGACGAACGGAGTAGCAAGGTAGAGAATGAAGAATGGTAACCAGCAAGCCACGAAACCACCCACTACTACAGCCAATGTGCCAGCGGTTTTCGTTTCTCTTGCTACCCTGTTGATGCAGCTCTGTTGATGACCTCGAACTATACCTACTTTCTTGCAGCTGCTTGTAACGTCACCCTCGGTTGACGTTCTTTCGCAAGTATCACCATCCACCGTACACTCTGAACGTCGAATCTTCATACTTTTCGTACGTTCGATCTATATCAAAATAACGTACCATCTATGTTCAATTAAAAGTTAGTATCATTTATGTTAATTTGAGTGATTGTTCGTCAAACAAATTTTAAATAGGAAAAATCAAGTTTAGGAATCAAGTACGGTTTATGTTAATGATTTCGTACGCTACTACTGATAGTTTGTATAGTGTCATGGCTAATAAATTCGAAATTTTTCAATAATTTAAGTTACATAAGTCATTTTAGGCCGAAAGTGTAGTTAATGATTTTTGACTGAACACAGACGATATGTATGTTAACGTGAAATATCAAAATTGGATAATGTAAAAATTCACATAATCGCTTGATATATATCCGTAATATTAATATATAAGAATAATCCTAAATATTCGGTCTTTCACTAACGTATTTGATATGTGTTGATAAGCGACCATGTGAATCTTGACATTCTCCAATTTCGGTCTTTCACGATAACATATATATCAAGTTTGTAATAGTTTGTCTTTTTCTTTTTTATATTTATCGCTAAAATTACTTTTCCGATAGATAATATCTGTAAATTTCATTTTTAAAATGGTTTTCTTTAGCTCAAGAAAATTGCTAGCAAACGAAAATTATGAGAAAAGCAAAAATTACGAATCGTCAATCGAATATATCGCGTGATCTAGAACAAATCGAATTATCAATTAGATATCGCGTGACGTGCAAAGAATCGTGTTAGCAGACTCAACAAATAATATCAAAGATGAAGAATAAGAAGTAACGAACGCCTGTAATACAAGAACGTACTACGTCAAGAGAAGTAACGATCATTAAATGTTTTCCAGGACGTTGAAATTTATTTCTAACATTCTAGAAATTGGTTCTATAAATTTACGGAAGAAAAGGGAACAAAAATGTAATTACTATCACGATTTAATAATAATATCACCGGAACGATCGATTTAATTATATTTCTCGAGATATGATTTGATAAAGTAATATGATAAAATATAATGTATAATAATGAATATTATTACCGTTGCATTTCGAGTTCGTCGATTAGTTTTATCAGCCTCATTTGTCTCCAAGTTTCTATGTCGACTAGCTATAACGCAGGAAATCCTTCCGTAAACGTAAAGCATAACTAACATAGGTAAGAAGAAAGACCCACAGGCGGAGAATATAACGTAGGAAGAAGAGTCCATGTTGTAGGTACACTTTTTGCTATCACGATCAGTTGCCCGTGGAAAACAGCCAAGAAGAGGAGGACTCGTAATCGCACCTGCTAGTATCCAGACAGCTACGATCATTAAACCAGCCAATCTCTTACTTCTCCGTCTTCGGCTGTAGACTAATGGTTGGGTCACCGCGAGATACCTTCAAAATGACACACTTGTAAAATGGTAATGAGATCTTATGAGTATATATATACGTATATATGTATATACAAAAGCTTTTCCAAATAATCACTTTACTTAACTAAAAAATTATGCATTTTATTTGGTTAAGTAATTAAAATAGTGCCATCGTGGCAACCATATTTTTTCAACAATACTATAACTAAAAACTTAAATCAATATTAAACAAAATATTATGATTCTGATATTAATCCAATATTAATTTCATTGTACATTTTTTAATATATATTGATTTTATTAAAATATTTATATAAATATAAATAAACATAGTGCGTTATATTATTGATTAAATATACAGTATTGACAGATTTCAAACGCATTAACTCATTTGCAATAATTTCTTTCAAATTTTAGAAAGATCGAATGGAAACGATTAAAGTTATTTTATTCGTTACACATGGTGATACTTTAACAAATATAATTTTCAACAAAATATCTACTATAAATTACAAACAAATCTTTTTTCTAACAATTTTTTTATCGGTCTCATAGACCCGTACACCCGAATTAAAATTGGAATTTGAACAACATGAAAAAACAATTTTCTAAAAAAGTGTACAATGAAAAGATGATAATAATTTGTAAAAGTAGTAAAAGTGTGATAGATAACCGCAGAAGAAAGCAAACTGTTAAATTATTATTAAACTTAAGGGAATATCGGAAAATAAAGTATTCATATAGCTGCGATAAAATATATACGATACCATACATAGATATACACATGCGCGTATAACGAAATGGAAACGACTATTCGATTTTTGCGGATGTGTGAAATGACTTTAAATTCGAAGTTTGAAAAACCAATCGAGCATGGTAGTAGTATTCTCGGCTTTCGTCTCTTTAATGAGTAACTTTTAAGTTTTCTGCGGTCTGGTATCTTTCAATGCTGGAAAATGAGAGAAAAGCCATGAAAGTGGCATGAGTAAGGGAACCACGGGACGGAAGATCATAGACGTTTATCGTAGAGTGAGTAAAAGGGAAAATGAGAAAATAGAAAAGAAAGAAAATCTAGGGTACGTTGCATGGACTATCTCTAGAAACGAACTTCTAGATAATCTCGTTAAACTTACGTGACAAGATTAGCTAGTACGTGTATGGGATCTTACCTGTCTATGGATATCGCACACAACGATAGAATACTGGCTGAGCAGAGAAGAATATCCAAGGACAACCAAGAATCGCAGAGGATTTCACCCAGTTCCCAACTTGCGCCGTTCAACTTGTCCATACGACATAATAGTAATGTGAAAAGATAGAATACAGCGAAAGAGAGAGAGATATAGAGAGAGAAAGAGAAAGATGATATTGTCAAGATGAATTTCAGTTTCTCGTTGGATGGCTGGATTGAACATTTGTAAGAATACTTTGATTGTCCATCGAGAAATGGAATAATACATGACATCGATTGAATTCAATTTTTGGAAAATCTCTTGCTTGCTTTTGATAAAGATCGATACATTTTATGATTCAGAACTTGTTGTATATTTCTTTCATTGGAAGAGAAATATCACTTTTTTTTAGTACAGCAACAGTTACTCGTAATTATTATAAAAGTGTAATAAAATATTTCGATTAAATTTAATGTTTTTTATTTCCTTGTAAAAAAGCTTCATATTTTTGTAATTCAATCAAAATATGTATATTCCTTTCTACCGAGATAATCGATATTACAAGCTGAATTTAAATCGATTACGCGAAATTCATTTTCACCTTATTAACTTGTTATTTTTATTTTTAGCGATAATTTACCGTCGAGTTTTATCCGCGATAAGGAATCAGAGAAATATCGGTTCATTGAAAACCCAATCGTGCATGACAGAAATTAATAAAACGAATAAAAAGTTTGATAATTTTTATTACGGATTGGTGCATCTCATTATGCTATATGTTATTTAGATATTTTTGATGTAATCGTATTCATCCATAATATTCTTAATGTGTGTATTTGTGTTATCGTATTCGAAGCATGAACATATTGTAAACATGAGAGAGAGAAAAGAGAGAAAGACGAAAAGCACATTTTATTACGTTTGTTTAACATTTATTAAATATGTTAATAACTATTCCGGAAGCTTTGTAAAGTTTTGATTTTGTTTTATACTTTTATTTTTCCTTTTTCCATCTAATGTCGAAAGTATTTTGTGACTATGATATTTCTGGAGATATCTCGAATTTAAAAAAAAAAAAACAAAAAAAGAAAGAAGAAGAGAAAAAAAACTATTTCAAAGTTATTCACAAGTAAAACTTTCGCCGTGATGCGGCTAAGATGGACTACTTCTTTAAGAAACTTAGCTTTGATCTTTGTTCGATGCAATACTTTCCTATCAGACTAATTTTGATGATAGAGTTTTCGAAAAAAAATAAAACGAAGGATAGAAAGAGAGAGAGAGAGAGAGAGAGAGAGAAAGAGGGAGAAAGAGATTTGAAAATACACAAGTAGAATAAGTAACGAATCTTTTTAAAAGGAATTTTCTCAAATCTTTCCAGTCAAAAATAAAAAATGTATGCTTTTTCTTTTCTCGATTATTATCATCATAAGTTTAATTTGACAGATGAAAAACTATTTAATAATCTGAGCCAATCAAGGTTTACTTTTTATTAAAAGAATCTTCGAAAGAAAATATTTGAAGGATTGGGTGGGTGGATTGGAAGTCCGAAAATCCCTAGAGTTCTCTCGTGTGCATACGAAGAACGTCCTAATTACCTAAACTAATTGTCGACTATCAAGATCATCTCGATTGGATCGCGTTGATGAGTTCCATTATATTCAGTTTGACTTTAATCTAAATGTAAAATCATCATTCGTTACCTCGCAGAACGATCGTCGAGAGTTTCAGAATATTACTTACGTGAAGGTATCCACGATTGGTGTGTTTAATTTGGTAAAAACATTCTTTGAGTAGAAATTGGAAAATGCTAAATCGATCGAAGAATCATAAAGAACCGTGCCAAATTAAAAAAAAAAAAAAAAGAAAATAAAAATATTAATTTTTGTCTATTAACGCGGATAATAAACGGATCGCAGGAAGGAACACAATTCGATTAGATATTAATATCGTAAATATCGTTCAACCAAATTACAATCGACTGTAAAAAAAATATTTGTTCGTTCAATTATATAAACGACTAGAGATACGTTTAATAATACCTGTTTGGTTTTGTTTGTTTGTATCACCGGTTTTCATTTCCCTATGGATATTATAAAAAAAAAAAAAAGAAAGAAAAAAAAAACCGAAACGAAACGAAAAGAAAATAAAGATGTAAAAAGATCTATGCTATCGAATAAATTTATTCGAATATAATAAATATATGATCGGATAAAACCAGGTCAAATGATATTGAATAACATTTGTATCGTTATAATTCACGATTAACAATTATTATTATTGGAAAAAGAATTGAATTTAAAATACAAAATTAAATTTCTTCGCGAGATTAAGCAAAATAGATTAATTATAAATTCATGAAAAACGTGAGAATTAGGGAGGCGGCATATCAATGACGTTCTGTTAAACCGACGTAAATTATATGCGATGAGGGCACTTGCCTGCCATTCACTGATTACCAATTAAGCTCAACGCAATGTCGATGAAACAGAGGAGACGTTGCATCTCTCCCTCTCTCTCTCCTACTCACTCTCTCTCTTTCTTCCTCCCTTGAGCGCTGCATATGCACTCACATATACTAGCATATGTGTTCTTCAGTCTAACATAGCCATACCTGTAGTAATACAGCTGGTGGCATTACGGCCAAACCGACCAATAAATCCGCGGCAGCTAGACTGGATACGAAACAATTAGTAACGGACCTCAATCGTCTCGTTGTAATTACTGCTGCGATCACCAGTGTGTTGCCAACCTAGAATAGAAATACATATAGAATACCGTTTAAGCGGAAACAAATTTCTTAAGGGCGAAAAGAAAGGAAGAAAGAAAGAAAGAAAAATAAAAAAAAGGAAGATGATTTAGACGAAGAAGGATTATATAATATCTACATGGTTGGATTAAGATATAGAGGAAGATTAGATTGGTATTTCGTACACCAGCTAAAGAATTTTTGAAACCGGGCAGAAGCTTTTGAATTATTTTGTCGGTTTTTAACGCCCGAAAGGAAGAAAAAGTAGAAGAAAAAAAAAAGAAATAGAAAGAAACAGGAAAAGAAATGTAGAAGAAAATGAAAGAGAAAAGCGAGATAAAAAGCTTTAAAGACTTTCACGTTTTTTTTTTTTTTTGTTTTTTTTTTTTTTTAGAAGGTAAAGAAGAAAATAATTAATGAACGTAAGAAAGCACTCGGAGGATATATTATTTTTTGTGCTTGAATATTTTTGTGTAATTATTAAAAATATGAAACAAAAAAAAAAGGGTAGATTATTTTACAAGTAAAAAGTGTAAGATAGTTGGAAATAAAGGAGTTATCGTTTATCGTGATGAAAAAATAGTCCTCGTTTGTTTGATTATCGTCTGTTTCTAGCATTTAAAACGTTATCGCGAAGCACATGACATAGAAATACGCGTGTCCAAATGAACGCATGAGAGATTTAAATAAATGATTAACAATAAGCGAATTAAAAATGCACTACAGGATCCGAAAAGAGAGAAGAGTAGTTAATAACAAAGTACGATGCAAATTGGACCGTTGTTATTTTTAAATTTGTCATTTTATTTAATAAAATTAATTACAACGTCACAATCATTTCTCTAAACACTGATTCCTATAAAAATGTTTGAAAAGGAATATATTTTTTGATCTATTTCTTATTATCAACGTAATGACAAATATTTCAAAAGAATAAATCAAAAATATCATCGATTTGTTGATAGATAAGAGAAAGTGTTTTAAAAAGAGAAAGAAGAGAAATAAAATGAGGCATTAAAAAGACAACGAGATAGAGGAAAAACAATGTTTTATCGTTGTTACGAACGTTTCCGATAAAATAGACCCAGCGAGAGGTTATCTTGTACGATATCACCTATAAAGCCAGCTATTTAAATTCTTCGATTATTCTCATTCGTCGATAGCTGGAAGGGAGGAGAACCCCGACGAGTTGTCGTCCTACGCGAGAGGAGAGAATTTTCACACGAAATATCGATATATATATTCAATCGATTTATCGATATTCGTTGAAGACAACTACGCCGAAGATAAGTAGAGGAGGTGTGGATAAGAGGTGGAGAGTAGTATGGTGGCAAATACATTAGAGACTAGCTTACTATAGTGACGACGATCAGCATGCAGAACAGGGCAGCCAATACGAGATCGGTCCAATTGGGCAGATAATATTCCATTTGCGTATCGTGTTCATCCGTCGGCACCGTTCGATTCCATTGATAAACGTCACCATGGTAATCAGCCGTTTGATTCGCCATGATGCTCATCCACGATCCATTGACAACGATTTCTGTTCAACGGTCCGTAACTTTCCGGACATCGTCAAGATTTCTAAAAAAAAAAGCATATCAAAAGTTAACAACGTCAAATAATTCTATAACGTGTTAATGCATTTATAATTATATGTCCCCTCCCCACTCTCCGACAATACCCCCCACCCTCCTCCCACCCCGTTCAATTGTATATCGAATTATTTTTCATTCCCGTTAAATTTCTTTCCTTTTATTTTTATTTTTCATTTATTCTTCCTTACTCTCCTATATATTTATTTTAAATCTCTGATCCTATTTCTGTTCGTTTTGTACACTCGTTATTCTAACGAGTTCGAACTATTGGCTCCGATATTCCACGTAACATTTGTTTTTCATGAGAATCCAAGACAAGTATATTACACGTAAAATCTTTTGTTGACCTAAATAAAAAAGATATATTGTTTATTCGAATTGCAATTATTAGAATTGCAAATGCTAGGATCTATTTAAAAGTAACTTGTGCAAAATAACCAGCGGATTGTTGCCAATTAATTTCTAATTTCGATTGTTTTGGAAACGAAAATTCGACGTGTGTTCATTGATTATAGTAAATAAGTACTTCTGTATGTACATAAAAATTACATTGCATAAATACTACATCGTAAAAAGGAAATCGAAAATCGAAATTCGTGCTCAATTTAAAGGGTAACTTAAAATTGGCTATCGCGTCTCTCGCATATTTTTACAATTTCAAGAGATCACCTCATGGCTGAGATATCTTCGTTTGCATGTGCACGGCTTGCAAGAAGTTTACATATTTACGATCACTTTATTCTATTACTGAAAATGTAAGAGAAAGGAGATGAAAGGAAAGAAGGATAAAGTGGTGAGGAAAAGTGGTGAGGAAAAGTGAATAGAGGCGGCAAGAAAAAGAAATAAGTAACTGAAGCAAAAAATAGAAAAAGGTGACGAAAAGGCAAAAGGATATTTATGTCGTAGTCTTCCCGTTTGCATACGTAAATATACGTATATGCGCTATCTTTTACAGGAAAGTCGTCTGAAATGTAATATGAATGAAAGTAAGCGTAATAGATGTATACATATACATTATATAAGGTTCTTTTTTTAAATATATTAATAATATATTCTCACGTCATGAGAGAGAGAGAGAGAGAATGACTAATGGCTCATTTTAAGATTTAACGCAATTATTTTGTCATTTTATTTATTGAAATAACACGTCATGCATTCGTATATTCTGAATTGTATATGATATTTTATACGAAATGTAAACAAAAAATTATTTGTCTCTTAGCTGAGCTCGATCGTTTAGAAAAATGCAAAAACTTGTTTAAGATACTATCCTCGCTATCTCTTCTCATCCTTCATTATCTTTTTTTCTTTTTTCGTTCATTCCAATCCAGTTTTTCTAACTTTTTTACATCGTCTTTTTTCTTTGTCTCTTTTCCACTCGTTCAAAGTCTTGTTGATTGCTTTACAGGTTATTTTTCTCTAACATAAGATTGCTTCCGTCAGAACTTAATAAGGAACTAAACAAAATTTTGTCTAAGATTTGGCAAAAATAATTAAAGTTTCTTGCTTCATTAAAAACTTTAAATAAAGTTTCAATATTAATAATAAAAATAAAGAATCGTTTTTTAAAGAAAATTTAAGACCATACAAAAAGATTATATCAGATAAACTTTTTCTCAATTGATAGATAAGAAAAGATCTTTTTTTTTTAAATGACGCGGCGTTTTGTGCCATTAATTTAATAAACTTACTTATTTAAATGATTTTTATTAAAATTTTTAGAATAAAAAACATAAAGATTTCCGGTACACTTAATGTAATACATGTTATATAAATTTCGTTTATAAAATTTCACGTGGTGGTACGAATTTATTATAAAATATAAAATACCTTTTGGGACGGAACGGGAAATTTTCTCTACCGTGAATTTAATTGTCTGGAAACAATGATGCTTGGGAGAGAAAGACAGACAGACAGAATGAGGATGAAGAAGAAAACAGAGGTAAACGGTTACAATTAAAAGTAATAATAAACTGCTCGTCTGCCACAATTCGCATATACGCGCGAAGTCAAGGGAAAAGCGGAAATGGAGGTTTCGCGATACCGCGATTAAAATTAATCTTTCAATTTAGTAGACGTTTCTAGCGGATTCTCAGTAATCCCTTGAAGAACGTCACTCAAATACGAGAGATCATTGTTAAGATGGACCACAGGACACGTACGTTATTAACATTTCACATTTTTCAATTAGCATTAGTCACGGTAGTTATACTAATTATGCATATTATTAAAACCAGTTGAGTGACTATAAATAATTACTACTAGAATCAAAATTAATCCGTTTTTTGATCAGATTTAACTATGTATTATATAGATATATGTATATATACGTACATACACACACAAACACACATATACATACGCAACAATTATGTAAAAAAATCTTCTCCTGTTGAACGTGTTCTCGCATAATATTGTTTCGTAACGAACGATCGATTCCGTCCTCGACTGCTCATTAATTCGCGAACGCATCAAGACGAAAAGTTCTGCTCTATTAACCTATTATAATAGGTATGTTGATATACCATAAGCTCCGTTCGAGATCATTCTCAAGTCTTCTTCCTATTTTCACGTATTTTTATATCCTAGAATAAGAAAGTAATAAAAATGATATTAATCACTAAACGTTCTTCAAATTGACAATCCATCTTGTTCTTATTATATCTCTTGTTATTATATTAATAAACGCATAAATGCATTCCTTCGGAACAACTGATAATAATATTTAAAAGAGCTACGAGAAATATTTAGTCCTCATGAATCACATTTAGTAGCAAGATATCTCGTTCGCGGTTGCGAAGTGGTTAAACAGAATGACCCATTTCTTTTTTATCACTTTACGATTATAATGTTCCGCCTAGTCCAATCCTCCTTTGAAAATAATGTTCATTTACCTAAATTTTTTACTGGTCTTGTACAATATGTTTGACAACTATCTAACTGCAACCACCATAGTAATACTAACACTAGTAGTACTTCTTGTAATAATGATTGTAAATCATGTGATAAAAATCGTAAAAATGATGATCTATTTAATCGGTGAGGTAAAAAATTAGAGGAATTGGTCAACATATTATTGTACATGCCCATCCACACATTACAACTGAATTCATGCTGAAACTTACTTTGCCAAATGGCATATGGATTGTATGAATATTTTTTGTAATATTAGTTGTATAACTATATATAATGTACTGAAAGTTTGTTTTATAGGAACACATAAACTTTCTACTCAAAGAGTTGTATAAGAAAAAAAGAAAGATAAAAGAGAAATAGAAATTGTCGGTTTAGATGTTTCAAGACAGTACACATCGTTAAGACTTCGTGTACGATGTTGCGTGAATAAGAAGGCTAAGTAACTTCCCTCCCGTTGAAGTAACTTCAAATTTTATTGACTTCGAAGGAAATGTCAACTCATAAACCTGTTTTATTTAATTTCACTTTGTTATTTACTATGACTCTTTATACGTCTACTCTGAATTTAAGCTTCACTATTTTTTTCTTAATGGATTGTTTTTATTAAACGATTATTATAAAATATATTACGTTCAAATATAAAAAAATTAAAATGAAGGATTTCGTTGAAATCGATATGACAAAAAGTAATCCTTTCGAAAAAAAAAACCGAAAATTTTTATGAAACGTTTTTTCATATGATCCTTTAAAGGAACACGGTCCAATGACTTTATATGTTTGCACTTTGAAGTTATGTCATGCGTGTAATGCACTGGTACAAATTGAAATCGTCTAAAGTTGATGACACCAAAACTGAGGAAACGTAAAGGAGAAATCTCGGAAATTTCAAGATGAAACGTGCATTATCTTTTACCTCAGTGACTCCCTACAGATCCTACTGTATATATTACAAAAGACAAAAATCTCTTGTTCACGAGACATGACGAGTGATCAACTTTTTTCGACGATCTTATATCCCTTAAAGAAAAAGGGAAAGAATGTTTCCTGAGCGATGACGTGAAAACTAAAACAAATTAACACATAGGTATGTATAAGTGTATTATTTGTGTGTTCTCTGATATCTTTTAGATTATTTTCAACGAGAAAGAAAAACCTATGGACAACGTTTGGAAAAAGGAAAAAATGAAATTCGCTTTGCAAATATCAATGAATAAGAAAATCTTCTATCTCTCTCTTTTGACTGAATTTCAAATAATATCAAAGTAAAATATAAAGATAAAGATAGCTGAAGTTATGTTCGCGTTTGTAACATAGGCGTACTATCTTGAATGCATCTTGTGGTTATCTTCGTGTCTAGTTGTGTCTGAAAAGTGCTTTTGAGAATAACATTATATTCTTTTACCTAGATGCATAATAAGAATGCTATAAAAAGAGAGGAATGGAAAGGAAAAAGTAAAAAAAAAAGGAAGAGATAGAAAATATGTAGTTAAAAAAAAAGAGATGATGACGTGCGTTCGCGCACGAAGTAGAAGAAGAAGAAGTTGGTAGAACAGTGTCAAGTCGGTTGGTATTACGAAAGAAAATGAAACGTGACGTAAAAGTATATAATACGTAAGGACGTTAATACAGATAACGTCGAAATAATTTGTCTATATTACATTTTTCTTAATTATTTCATTTCAAATATCGTTTATCTCATCTGATCACAATTTTTTTTGCATTTTTTAACAAATTTTCCGTTACGGCGAATCATAAAATTGTAAAATTAAACTGGATAAAAAAAAAATTAAGGAAGAGAAATCTCGATCGATATTTTCTTACAATATTATTTATCGACACTTAAAGTAATTCAGAAAATGTGACGGCGGATCGATGTGAAACAACGATAGAGAAACTTTTCGAATACCAATCGGGGTGATGTAGGAGTGTGGTAGAGAATGTAAACGTTTAACCATAAATAATGTCTGTTACGAAAGATGTTTTTGTTCTATGTTAGATAGTTTATGTAAAGAGAATGCTTTATGACATATATAACGTGTCTCGTGAAATTGGATCGAAATTTGTCGAGATATAAGATGATACGACGATATTTTCGATAAATCGTGGAAAGTCGCTAAATTTTTAAAATCGATAGACGTACAATAGGTATTGGTTGCATCGACAACAATCATAATAGGTATATATCTTTTCAAAGCTATAACGAATTTCCTACTCTTTCGATTTTACGATTATCATATACACATGTGTTTATGTACATACAAGTTTATAATCCACTAGAGAATCTCGATCGTTTTTATCGGTTTCGCTTATTTATCTTTCTATTCCATTTGTTTCTCTCTCTCTCTCTCTCTCTCTCTCTCTCTCTCACTCTCTCTTTCTTCCTTTTATTTTTTTTTCTCTCTCTATTTTGCTTGAAAATATATTTCAAAATCGATACGTATTTATCTGTAGACAGATCATTACCCATCAAACTGTCCCCTTCGGAAAAATATATTCTTCGTAGATTTTCTTTTCTACTAAATTTCTACGAGTACGACGCGATAAGCTTTTTCTCGAGAACTAACGTTGTGATACTCGTACGAAAGTCAAGATAGAACGTAACGTGGACAAGTAGATTTTAACGAGACCACGGAAGCAAAAATTTCAGAATAGCTTCCGGCTATTTTCATGTGTATGTAAATATAGAAATATTATGAAACATTATGAAAATAAAAGTAATTAATAAAATTCCGTTCTTCTTTGTATTACTCATAGAACAAATTTTACCATTTATTCTTTTTTTTCATTGATTTAATGGAAAATTGTATTATTAGTTTATTGTGCCAACATATGTTCATTATAAATTTTGTGTTTCAATATCGTTGATTGTATTAGATATCTCTTTAAATATTGAATTTGGAAGAAACTTTCTCGTATTTTTCCGATAGGAAGTTTTGTTATCGCATAATTCTGGTAATATTAATCGGATTTGGTAATAAATGAATGAATTTCAAAGGTGTGACATATCATAAAGTAATTAAAAAATAAAAAACAAAATAGTTGTGTTATTCATTTATTAGGTAAAAAGTTATTGTCACTTGAAAATGAGTGAATATAAAGAAGAAATTCGATCTTTCTTGAAAGTATTGTACAAAAAGAAAAAACCATGTTTATGGACATGATGCAGTATCAGTACGTGTGACATAAATCTGGTTCAATCGTTTAAATTTGGAAATTTTTATGTCACCGATAAATCTCGCTCTGATCGATCAATCATTGAGCTTGATAAAGTCATGCAAAAAATTGAACGAAACCGGTAAATTAGCAGCAGTCATGACATCGACCATAAAACAGTTTTAAATCATTTGTAAAAGGTTGGATGCAAAATATGAAAAATAGTCTTGTTTCATGTTTGCGTTAAAATAAAAAAAATAAAAAAAAAAATTTTTTTTCTGATCAATTATCTCTATACATAGATATTTCTTTTTAAGGAGAATTAGTAATTATTTTGTCACACGCGCCCCGTACAAAATTAATGGACTCTTCAAATATGTTATTTTTAAATCAAACGTGCTATTTTACCGTACCTCATTAGTTAGGATAATAATTAGAATTATCGAGGAATACATCATAGTATATTAGTGGATCGAGATAGGTAAGCAATGATTCATAGTAATCATTGGTAATAACTAACAGAAAGATAAAAGAGAGGAAAATGACATCAAAATCGATAAGAATGAATTAGTACACTTTAATGAGACTAATACTTGAAATACTTATTATCCTGGATAGTATATTATTATCATTATTTATTGTTTTAAAAATTGCGTTAGTATAAGCAAAAAATACAACACGTTAAAAAAAAAACAACAAAAAATGTAGCTACAATTATTCCCAGATATCGATCATCTTTCTAGGTTAACAAGTTTTGAGCTCGATGAAACACAGTCATGTGAAATATCAGCTTTTGGTGGAGTAAGAGGGTTGATGAGAGTCTTGTGTCTTTTGTGAAATCTCGTGCTGTTTGAGGAAGCCTTTTATGCGATGTTCATTGTATGGAACGTAACAACGTTACCTTCTTCGATTCGAATTATAGTTTACCTATAATATATTTACCAAGTATAAATAATTAATTGCTATTGTAAAATAATTTCCGTGCCATTTATAATTTTCAGAAACGAGTAGAGATTTTTTGGTAAATTTAAAAAGAAAAAATAAAAACAAATATATTTTTAATAAATCAATTTTAATCCTTAAGCTTTAAAAATAAATTAGTTTATATTCCTTTCATCGAGGTTTTAGGTAGAGTTCTTCTTTCTCCTAGGAAATTTAGAGAAGAAAGGTGTTGTCTAACCTTTTATCGACCCCCGAAGGATATGTTTTCTCACACACCGAATGAGTGTGAGATGCAACACGCCTGCTGCGGCTTTGTTCGGTGAAGTTAGAAGTTGGCAATGAACACGAAGCAACTCGTCGAAATTCGTTATACACGAATTAAAGTGTGTTACTTGTCGTTTATAATATGTTCGTATAAAATAATAAAGTTACTCTTTACGTGAGATAAACTTTATGACGTTGTGTATACGTGAGGCTGTTCTTAAAGAAGATAAATGAAATATCCGGAAAACAATATAATAGCATAGTAAACTTGATTTTAAAATCAAATGTTAGAGTATATATATATTGGTATATATACCAACTTTCAAGATACAGCTCAAGTTTATGGAAATTTTAATTCTATCTATCTGTCCTTCTTCTGTCATACGTGTCTATGTATATTAATATTATTTGTATATACTAATTAATTGGTTAGATTCCTCTTGTTCTTTCTATAAAATTTTCTTTACTCCGCGTTACTAAAATTAGATAACATATTTCTCTGTTGTTTTTAGACACGTAATAAATGATTTAACGATCCTCGCTAAAAGTTTTATCACGAAGTTTTTATCGATTGAAAAAAGAAATTCGACTTTGGTTCAGTCATTCTTTTTTTGTTGAATATTATCGACACCAAAACTCGAGCGTGATCTAAAATTGTCTTATACATATATACTTATACAATATATTATATGTACTCACACACGAAACGGATTTTTTAACGATATTTATGAATAATAAGCTTTAAACGTGACTAACGATGTTGTGATTTGTTAAACTTGCTGAATCAGCAATCATTAATTACACTTCATTAACCCATTCGAAAGAGTAAACTTCATACTTTAACGTATGAATATCTTCAAAACTTATTGAAATATTGATTAAATGGTGTATATACAGATTTCCAATTACTTCGAGAATTGTTATGTTTATTAGTTGAAAACAAGCAACACAGTGCAATAATTATTGAACTTTTCTTGATTCAAGAGGAATATTGGAACGATTGATTATTCAGAAAATGAACTCGACTGGAATATTACATTCCAAGCTGAGCGATCAACCTTTATCGGTGATAACTTCCAAACGGATATCACTTCGTCTTCTAATTAGTTTTCGTAGAAACTACACCTACGTGTTGACTGATGTGCGACTAATTCGTCAATTACGTTTATTAAGATTATTTCATAAGATTTATCAACGCTAAAATTAACGAGCAACTCTTTTAAATGGAATCGATTCCATAATTTATAAATTATTAATTGTTTCAAATATACTAGTTTTTATTTTTAAAATGTATGTGTCCTTGATGATCCCTTGTTTTTTTTAATAAGATGTTTAATTACGCAAATACGTTTTCGAATTTTGTTTTAGAAAATGACAAAAAATTGAATCTTAATAAATACAAATAAAGCGATTTTAAATCGAAGTATTCGATTTTACATATGTTGTTATTTTTTTAAGACGTAGACCATCGTTATTGGACATAATTGCTTTGTCACCGTCTTTAAAATTTTACCAGTAAATTTATATCCGCTTGTGGTCATCCTATTTCAATCATTTTATCTTTGTGTTATAATTTTTATGAAAAAATAAAAGAAAAAAAACCCATTTCTTTTCTCTCTCTCTCTCTCTCTTTTCTCTCTCTCTCTCTCTTTTCTTTCTCTTATAAATTTCATGTGATCCATTTTCCAAGAATCGCGTTACTAGTTTCTATCGTAAAGCTTACATGATCCATTCTTGATATTTTTGTTTTCCCACTAGATAGCTGTTCTCAATCTGGGCGTTCTATTATTTAGAAATTCAGTCTGTCGACCGTATTTCAAGGTGTTTTGCGCCGCTACAACTGGCAAAGGCACCCACCAACCACTTCTTAAAGTTCCTATCTCTGGTACTTGCCTTTTCACTCCTTCCTTATTCAAGCTCTTTGTCAGAATACGATTATTCATATTCCTGATCCTTATTACTACTATAATTATTTTCCAAGCTTTACCTCTTTATTGTACTATTATATTCTTTGATAATATAACGTTGGAAAGAAAACGAGAGCTTCTAAAACTTTATATTTGATTGCCAGAAAATTAAAGATCTTCGATAAGAACGTTTGTATTGTATTTTTAATAACGTTGAACGAAATACGTAAGGTATATATATATATATATATATTCAGATTTTTTGTGGACAAGTGAAATAAAAAATTATTTATATTTTCATATGTGTATAATACAACAAATAAACGCGACTTGGATAAATATATTTTATATTGTCTACTATTTTTATTTACTCGATATTTATACGAATACGATATCTTTCGCATTTTTATTATTTCTTTTCTCCTGTTACCGTTATTCTTTTTCTCATCATTGAAATTAGATCAAAAGAAATTTGACGAGAGTCAAGCCACTCGTAAATTATTACATCATCATAGTTAAATTCTTTCTTATTGCTTATCAGAAAAAAATTTCTGTTATTTCATTAAATCCTTGTACGGAGATTATTTATGAATATAAAAATCGCTCGTTACAAATATTCTACATTATAAAAGATTTATCCTTGCGATATCAGAATAATTTTATTCGAAAATATTGTCGAGTCCGTAGCTGGAAGAAAACGGTGTAGTATCAGGAGATAAAAATATTCACGAGTTAACTTCACTGACTGATTCTCGATATCGTTACATTCTATACTTCAAAGAAGGAAGATATTATCATTAACATCGTTGTGTTATATTATTAAAATTGTATTCTCTTTTTTATTATAACAATAAACAAAATAATAACGCGTACTATCTATATTGAGAGATAAGACTTTAATCCAAAACTCGTTGACAAAGTTTTAATGTTTTATTTAAAATCGTCGAGAGTAGGCGAAAGTAGAGAATTTACGATTTAAATCTTATGGAAGAATGGAAAGCGTCGTTAGATTTTTCCTTAGGAAAAGGAAAACTCCGGTGAAAATTTCGTAATGCAATTCGTTAAAAATTCTGTTGCTTAGGTTTGTTCTTTTTGTCAGTAGGAAAAGACAATTTACAGAACAAATGGTATTCATAAGCTCTTTCCGGAGGCAATAAAGTCTCCCATACAGTTGACTTAGCGACGTTATGGGAAAGATCGTTTCGTGGTTGAATATTATGTTTGGAAAAAATGAATTTTCCTTTCGATAAGATTCAATTATATTGAAGTTGATCAAATTTTCATATTGTTGCGAGTTATTACTGAATTCGGTAAATTGAGGAAAACTCATGTTCATAGTTGTACATAAATTTATTTTGTAATGCGAGTCACGTATGCACATGAATCGTACTGAAAGAATAATTTCTTCGTTGACGGTAGAGAAAGTTCGACAACACATAATCCTTTCCCAACGAAATATTTGCTCTCTTTCATTCACTCTATCCCTTGTTTATGTTTTGCCAAACGTACCAACGCAATTTCCCTTTTGCTTTTCCGCTAACACGGCAAAATATAAATGTGTGATACATACGTATATATATATATATATATATATATATATATATATATATATTCAATAGTAAATAGTGTAGGCTGTATATATAGATATAGACTGTATCCAGACGAATGATACAATCAAGCGGGGTTAAATAAGTTAAAAAAAGGTAGTAACATTTTTTCATTTGAGATTCTGTTTTCGAGAAAATCGTATTTCAAAATACTGCGAAATAGGCGTACCTAGACACTACCAATAGCTTTAAATGTGTGGTAATAAATAATAAATGTTAACATAAAAAACGAAATGTGTGTTTCACATGCATTTCAATAATTTACATTATTTATTTGCTGAAATATTGCGAGCTTTTATATTAAATATAATTATTCTACATATACATTTTTGTTCAATATTCTTACCATACATCTGTTTTCTATTCAACCGACCATTAATCTTCGTTTTCAGATTTAACCTATCCAGTTAATGGACATTTAATGATAATGACTTTCCAAGTTTTTGTCTGCTACAAGATGATACCTTTTATTAAATTTACCATCCGAGCTGGCTCCTTTCTCTCTCTCTCTCTCTCTCTCTCTCTCTCTCTCTCTCTTCGTTGTAGTTTTCCTTTAAAAGAGGATTAGATAAAAGAAAAAAAATAGAGGAAAAAAGAAAAAAAAAAGTATTTGACTATCGAATATTTTAAACATTTCAACCAAGATAAATAAAGATGTTACATTTTTTGAAAAAAGCAGTATTCTCGCGGAAGAATATCTGCGTTCTTTTCTTTGAAAGCAAAGCTCTTTTCCTGTCCTTGAGTTAGTCTCGAAAGCACTTTCGACAGGGTTACTTGCGAGAAAAAGAAAAAGAGAAGAAAGGTCGAGATTGCTGCTACGGAATGTACTAACCCCTGAGGTGATACCCAATGCATCTTAAACTTATGCGATGTGTCTAAGAGTACATTTCTTTTAAGTTAAATAGCATTTGTGAAGGAAGTAGTAGGCGTCGCGTGTAAGTACAAATCAAAATACACGAAAGATATGTGAATATACATATGAATTTATATAGTAAGTTACGTGTAATAGATATACACACATTTACAAATGAACTTCATTTTCCTCATCAAGAGAATACGAATATGTACTATATGAGTCGGTTCCTAATGTACTTTAACGTTGAATAATGGTACCAGGTGTGCACGAAAGATTATCATGGTATAATCTACTTACTTACACCCCTATTGTCTCGATTTTCTAAGAATAAGTATCACCTACGAAATACAACCTACTATCTCTTGAATCACTTTTTCTCGACCGTATTGTTAAAAGGAAGGAAAATGAAAATGTTCCTTTTCACAATCAGATATTTCTTTCGTTAATAGTTGTTCCATTGAATGAACTATACGAGAATTTGAAAATAGGAAAACATTTCGTAAAATATTTTTCCTTTTGCGATCGAACGCAAAATTCTAAGAGCAGCTATGTACAGATTTTCTGTTTTCATTTGTACTAAATTACGCAGCATGACGATAATCCATATGAGATACCGATAAAGCGTGAAATTGAATTTTTAAATCAATCGGATTTCAAATGTATAGGTAATATTTGAAAGAGAGAGCAAAAGATATATATATATATACTTTAGATTATATTAAATATAATCTAACGAGTATATTATTTTATATTTAATGCTCGTAGCATTTATGAAGCCTTTTGATTATATTTCTCATTTTTTTCTCTCTCTTTTTTTCTATCCTTTTTTCTTCTAGATTTTTCTATTTTTTATTCGGACGATGTTTTACGGGATAGAATTGGATTCACAATTCGATCTATGTAACTTGGGTGACAGCATTCGAACGGTGGGTTCTCGCACGACGCCATCCCAATGTGACAAATTAAACCTTTGAATTGTACCGTGTAAATTACGCGGTACCGTTTGCAGCTCGTATTTGCTCGGAACGAGCGGGTCGATGCACGATACCACTGGCAAACTATTTGCCGAGGAATGTTAGAATCTTACTGAGATTTTCTACGCAAATAACTTTTATCGAAAAAGTTTCTTTTATGTCGTTAACGAAACGTAACGACGGTTCTCACCATAAACCACAACGAATTAAGGAAGATCTTTCCTACTTTTATTTCTTATTAACAAAAAAGAAAAAAAAAAATATATAATCTCGACTATTTTGTAAACCGACACATTTTTCTCTCTCAAATTTTCTTCGTGAATTTTTTTCACCGCTTATATATATATATATATATATAATATATATATATATAATATATATGTATCCGAGGATTATTTTGATTTATTAATCTCCTCTTGCCTGTACTACCATTAATTATTATCATCGTAGTTATTTGTTTATCTTACCAATGTCAGCAGCAATAACATTCGTGTACACAGCATCACGATGTTTCTCCATGTTCCCTACTATATTTCCCATTTCGCTTGGTATATGCACATATTCACGTATATACATATACGTACATTAACAAGTACACTTATATAAACTAACATAAACTGTCGCATGATAGTTAAATTTACGAGTAGGATATACTTACGTGTGCAACGTGCCAATGTTGTAGTATCTAAAGTACGAGAGATACGCGTTTACGTATAATCATCGCTGTCGAATAGCTATTCAGATTTAATTTCCCAATATTTAAATGATATATAATCTATCCGCTCTTTCTGATAGATTTTGGTTTTTCTTAATGTCTCTTTTTTTCTTCTTTTCCTTATTTTTTTGTTTTAATAGACGTTTCAAAAAACGATAGAAAAAAGAGAAAAATAAAGATGTAAAGGCGAGAGATAGGTATCTCTTAAATTTCCATGAGATTTTGACGTTACGAGAATACTCAAGATCTCTCCTACATTTTAATAAAAACACATTTATCAAGGAAAAAAAGCGACGATTTGGAGTTCTTTCAAAATTAAAAGAAAAATAATAAAAAAAGAAATAAAAAAAGAGTATTTAATAATGCTGTAATGTAACATAACTGAGAACGAATAATAAGTAAATGAACACGAATGTAATCTATATACATATATATGACTATATCTTACATCGTATGAATAACGTACATACAATGAAATATACCTAAAACTTGTATACGTATATATATTTACATGATACATACACACATGTAAAGTCAGATATTGCTAGCGGATGATGAAACTGGAACGGTTCCAGTTTCATGACCCGTCTACTCTTTGGAAAATTTTCGAAGAAGAATTCCGTCCACTCGAACGGCCTCTTCTCAGAAACTTCAGAGAGAGATTAAAAGTTGCTTCTTTTTTTTATGTTGCCATCGTACTCAATATAATGACGAAGAGACTATCTCTATAAATATATATATATAAAACTATATAACTAAAAAAAAAATATATAATATTATATATAAAACAAATGCATATATATATATATATATATATATATATATATTTGTTTTTTATTTAACTCGATTAACACATTTCAATGTCTATTGATAATATGTATATTAATTATTTTGTTCTTTTTAGTTAGAAATATAAATAATAGATAATGAGAAATTAACATAGAAGGATAATTTTCGACGAAAGCGCATACAAATCGTATTGAATCAAGAGGAAAAGTGAATCCGAATGATCTGGTGTTTGGTAATACGCCGTTGGAATTTGTGCTTAGGATTGTTATGAGATAGCAAGGAAATACCAGAGAAATTCACTCAGCCACTCCAAGGATCATATCATTCTGTTAAATCGTTCGAAGGATTTCAGTGTATATCGTTGTCGTTCATGGTCCGTCAGCCGCAACTACTCGTTGTCATGGCTTGTCACTGTTTCGAATAAATGTTCAATTTTGATTTGATACGGCTTAACACTCCTCTGTCATGTGTCAGATATGCACACATTCCAACGATCCTTTTCTATTCCAGTGATTTAAATATATTTTACAATTTGAGAGGATGACAATAAAGTACGAACTTAATGCATTTAATCGTTGCGTTTATTTTTAATTGATCGATGTAATAAGGCCAATACAATTCAAGTGAGAAAACGGATAAAACTTATCTCAAATTGTATTTCTGTACGTTTAAAGGCTTTTTATGTTACCACCGACAAACGCTATCGCTAGAAAGTAGATTTTATTGCGAAAATGCTTCTATCTTTTTTCTGCTTTTTTTCTCTCTCTCTCTCTCTCTCTCTCTCTCTCTCTCTCTCTCTCTCTCTCTCTCTCTCTTTCACTTTTTCTGTCTGTTTTCGATCCATTGTTTTCTACGTTAGAACCAAATAGAAAAACCTTTTTCGTTGGAAATTTGTGGTCGATTCTCTTACGGAATTCATTTAATACCATTTTGATAAAACACTATGAAATTCAAAGTATGGCTATTAGAATGCAAAAATGGCGGGKATTTCTGAAACTAAAATTTCATATCTTAAGGACACGCTCAACCGGATGTTATTAGAAGACGTGTTATTAAGAAGTAATCCTTGCTCGTTGTGTTCTTATGCGAGGGTGGTACTTAACCGTTGGAATAATTCCGTGCCAATATGAATGAATAATGCTCAAGGAGGATCGAAAGAATGTCAAGGACGTCATCGTGAAATATATGTATTTTTCGTGATAATATAAAACGAGAGTAGGATCTGGTCCTCGATTGAAACAAACTGGCTTCTCTGGCACACGTTGGTCTCTTTTTTTCATTCTCTGCCATTATCGATCTTCTTTTCTTTCAACACGTTTCATTGCCATTGAAATTTTCGTCGTCTACGCAAACATTTTAATCATATTTTGTCGAGGGTAAAGTCATGCTCCATTAATTTAACAAATGTACCTTTGAACGAGCTTCATTAAGCGTATAGGAGATGTTTTAATTCGATATAATTAAAATTAAAATTAAAATTAAAATAAAATTACAATAAAAAAAAAAAAAAGCAAAAAATTATATGAAGAAGGAAAAAAAGTAAGGCAAAGGAAAAAAATGCAACATAGGAATTTATCTTTTCAAGGTGATCGCGATTTACTTTGTTATCAACAGAAATCATTTTCTTTTTGTTAAATTCTCGTCATACATAGGTCTTGGTCTTGATTTTGGTCGTGGTTCATCGAGGTCGATGAATAGTACACGTCCGAAAGTCAGGGTTGAATCGATATGAAACTGCGGAAAATGGGGCAGAAGATAATGCCGTAACATAGCGCGCGTGGTTACGTTTTGCATACATGCATTCGTTCGAAAAGAAGGATAGAAGGTAAAACGCGTTTACCATGATGAAGAAGGAAGACAAAATGGGAGAAAGTTGAGATGATGAAGGTGAAAAAATGAAGGGACAAAAAAATAAAGAGAGGAAGTGAACAAGAAGAAAGGAAGAAGGATGGTCAAGGGAAGAAACAGAGAGAAAAAAAAATAAAAAAAAAAAAGAGAAGAATTAAAACCGCCAACGTAGGCGAAATCGATAGTCTCGCTTTTGCAAGTTGCCAACGAGAGTAGTACCCCTTTCTCTCTCTTTCTCTCTCTCTCTCTCTCTCTCTCTCTCCTTTTATTTTTATCTCTCTTTCTCTTTAGAATTATCCACGTAATTTTTCGAAAATGTAAGCAGAATTTTAAGACGTCTCGTTAGCATCGTTAGTTCATGGCCAACGAGTAGCCCTAGGGCTACTTGAATTAATTTACATGCAACGACACTCCGGACGATCCTAACCGTATTAAATGCATACGGAATTCGCTATGCTATGGGAGAGCCTCTCGCACCGATGCCGATCACTGTTGTATGCATTTCAGATGCGATTAAATCGTTGGTGATACGTTGTTATGTAAATGCTCGGGCCACATAAATCACGATCGCGTATCATTGACCGTTTGTTTTTGGCTTACGAAGAGACAAAGAGTGGGAAAGAGATTGAAGGATTGAAATTCTGATAATCATTTACATATAGAATGAGCATTGAGTAATAAAAAAAACCTTTTCAATGTGAATCTGAAAATCCATTAAGTACGAACAAATGAATACAAGGTTAAAAATACTAGAAAGAGAGAAAGAGAGAAAGAGAGATAGAGAGTGAAGAAGAGTCACTTTATAGACAATGAAATAACATGTAATACATAGTGAGATTCCTAAACAAACAATAGTCCATTTCCGAAATTCAAAGCTCTGCCTGCTTCGAATCGTATCGAGACTCGACAGTCGCATTCTGTTTGAATATTCTGGTGCTTATGGTATCGATAATTCGATAACTGTCTTCTCTTTCTATCTATCTTTGTCTCTATATCTATTAACTAAGGAGAAGATGAGTATCATGTATTTACAATTTTACTTACACATGTACGTATATAAAAGGAAATTAGGGTAAAAGCTTATATCTCTTTATGTGAATTAATTCAATCAAGATTTCACTTTTGTCAAGCAACGTTGTTTTTAACAGATTTTTCACTTACTTTCCATATGAAAAATTGTGCTTTATTTTTTTTATTAATACGTATCGAGATATAAGTATACGCATGTTTATTTATTTTCTAGTTTTTCCATTCTCACTTTTTTCCTTCTTCGTTTCTTATGCGACGGGATCTAATGTAACTCCATAAAAATGTAATAACATTTGAGGAACACGAGTGTTACAGATTTTTTAAACGAATGTTATTTCACGTATATATTCTTCATAAATAGTACGAGCAATTAATTATTATATTTCATTACGGTAACGTGTAATGTCCGAGTAAAACTCACATTGTTATAACGAACGAAAAAAAAAGAATATGACTCGAAATATTTTAAGCTGCTTAATTAAAAGCCTATGAATATAAGAAGCTTATTTATATTCGACAATTTCGAGAACAAAAACAATATCTTTCCTGTATTTTGTTAAACATTTTGTTCTTTTTTTTTTCTTTTTTTAATTATTTTCCTCCTTCATTCTATTTAATCAAATGGAATTTGTTACAGTTGTATCTTTCGAGCAGAAAACTCTTAAGACTCAGATTTAAGCATAATGAAATGCAACTAACGAGTATGCATAGTAATTTTATGCTAATAAACTCCTATACTGTTTAATGAAGGAAGATTTCAATCGAAGATAGTAGCTTCGAATTAAATTTATGTGAATTCTAAATTATAATAAGTTTAATGTAAAAGCAGAACATAGTAGAAGAATAATAGATCCTTGTTGTATATACCTTGGAGTATACTTAAGAACGTATTTATGTACCTGTATAAATACAATATATACATATACGATATTCTTGTACATATACAGGTAAGTAGACATAACTACGCATAATAGTTCACAATTACATTATTCATATATATATATATATATATATTATAGGTTTATATAGCACATGATATAACATAGACATTCCAACTTTAGATTGCGTATCACGTACTACAAAATCGTTTCTAGTCGAGCATTGACTGGAAACTCGCATATAGCACATAAAAGATGAGAGACACAGAGAGAGAGAGAAAGAGAGAGAGAGAGAGAGAGAGAGAGAGAGAGAGAGAGATAAGTGGGGGAAAAAAAGAAAGGGAAACGATTCATTCAATGCATATTTTTCGTGCAACAGTGAATTTCCACTTTTTCCAGTTTTGTATTCCATTTTTATAAGACAGCACATCGTCTTGCAAATTTTCTTATTACCATCCTTACGATTCGAGTTTGTATACTTTTAAGCGATACTACCGAGAATAACGGAAAAAGTCGAAATGGTTTTTTTTCTTCTTTTTTTGTTTAATCATAAAAATTTTTTACTCGAAAAAGTATCGATGAATTATTGTTTACAAACGGTGTCCGATATCCATTTATCATCCGTCCGTCGTTTCGTTCAATTTTAGTAAATATTTTCTGGCAGTTTTAATTTTGGAAATATATTTCGAGTAAAAAGTAAGAATTCTCTTTTTTCTTTTCTTTTTTTTTTTTCTGATAGAATCCAACGATACCATGTTACAATCCAGAAATCATATTACGCATTGAAAAGTTCGAAACTAGCTAGAAGACTCGATTGTACGACGAAACTATAATAGAGATCGTTTAATGGTTCTTCTTTCCTATTTTATTATTTAACACCAGCTGTACGCTTTGAATGGAAATAATGAAAAAATGGATTTGGAATGCATGAACATGAAAAAGAAAATGAACAAAAAATTTAAAAACAATAGGAAAAAAAATAGAGGCGAGAAAGGTAGTATGTATTTGTATGTAAATATACATACAAGCATGAGTATACGTAAAAGGTATAGTTCAGTAGACGTTTAGAACAGGTCAACTAAATAACTCGATTGCTATCATTTTTTTTTTCTATTAATGGCAACAATTGACAAACGACCATTATGTTTTTTTAGTCGGTATATACGGTCAGTGAGCGAATCCTACATTTCATTCTAGGACGACCAGGGGAAATTTTACAGAAGATTTTTCTTCTTGTCGAGAAAAAAAATGAGACAGACGTATGCGAAACGTTAGAGAAAGAAAAAGATTGAGTAACTATGCTATAAACGGTAGAAAAAAGAAATGTAATCAGACAAAACGTTCTTTATTTCGCGGACGGTATAATCCTATGTTAATAGTTCTTTTTTTTTCTCTAGATAAAAACGAAGAAGATATATAATAGTCATGAATGATATATTTTTTTACGTACTATATTATAAGAAGGCATTTTAAGACGCGTACAACGAGCTATGCTGAGGTTTCTATGATTTTTTTTTTTTCTTATTGTTAGATATAAAAGAAAAGAAAAGTTTAAAAATAAAAACGTAATGAGTAACATAGTAAATAAGTAAATAACAGAATTTTTCCACCCGCAAAACTAATTGCAAGTAAGTTTCGTTTGACGTATTCAAATGGCCTGTTTTAAATAACTCACCTGGTATATAAGTTTTCGGTCCGTTACCGAAGCAAGAAGCTTGTTTCTACTGAAACTCGTATGGAATTATAAGTTGTTTTTTTCCACGGTAGGTAAATTCGTTAAAGACTTTTCCATTAAATCGGTCAAAGGTATTTCCAACTTATCTTCAACGATTGTAAAAATATATCTTTATCTTTTTATATATTAAAATGCTATATTTCTCCATATATCAATGTATAGTTTCTTTATTCATTGAGATGACATCGTGGCCCTTTTCAACGCGTTCACGCTGGTGGAATGATGCGTAAGTATATACGCATGTACATACATACATATAACGCATAGGGCTTGAACTTTGACCGAGAGGAAGGAAGAGGAAGGGAAAGGGAAATGGTCCATTGTTCGTCGTACCACGATGCAGGTACCTGCTATGTTGGATATACACATACCTATTTATTGATATACCTATATATATATATATATATATATATGTTACCGTCGAAGCCAGAAATCAGTCATTGCTAGTAATTCCTCGGCATTCTTGTCAATGCAAAGCGCCTTCCGACGAAGTCGGAAATAAGATTTTTTACAGTTTTTCTTAATCATTGAACATAATACTTTGATATTCTATAGAATATCAAATGACTATTTAAACAACGTTGGAAAGAATACAATAAAATATTCTAAAGTATTGTTTGAATTAAAATCTATGACAATGAGCATAGGAGAAGCTTATAATCAACTTCATTTACACATTCAGTTACCGAGTTGGTAAACTCGGTACTTTATAATTCACTATTTCTCCTGATAATCAGGATACGCTAAACATTTATCAATATCAATACATCTAAGAGATTATGTTGAAACAGAGAGTTAAAAAGTCGATTGTATCGATTTATGTTAATAAATATAAGATACGTGGTACTGTTCAAGTTGAACTATATCAAGGATATTGTTTACACAAACTTCTTTTCTTTTCTCCTTTTGTGTTTAAAATATAGGTATATACAGCTAGTTTACTTTTATTTTTTGAAATCTCGCTTCAGAAAATCCTCTTTCTCTATGTAGTCTAGGTAACAAAGCTCTTGCGATATTTACCAATCTATTTCTCTAACATTCGAGATGCGCGGTCACTTTAACACCTCCATAGTTTCCTTCAGAAACTATTTCTTTTGTTTCTTCTGATACTGCAATCTGTCCGAATGGGATTTCTTTCCATTTGGTTTATTTGATTTCTTCTTCTTTTTCTTTTTCTTTTTAGCAATTTTCGACTTTTCTTGATCAATAGTATTCGTTTCAAATTTCATTTATTATTGCGTATATTTTTATTTTTATTACTAATGTAAGTTTTTTTTGCAAAGGTAGATAATATAATATATTTATATAAACGTGTACGCGGAAACTAATAAAGTCTACTTATATAAAAGGTTAAAAATTAAATAGATATTCACAACGAGTATCTTTTTAATCCTCTATAAATGAAGAATCTATTCGAAGTGGTTTTTAGAATGTTTTGTCAGCATATTATTTTCAACGCCTGGTATAGAAGTGTCGTGCCATTTTCATAGAGAATAATATACTTCTTTCAGTTGAGCTGTGCATTTTCCAGTGACACATGAATAAACGATAAGCTGCGAGAAGGTCGAATATTAAGTTTAAGAAATTTTTCTATTTAAAGTCTACACAAGTGGGAATACTTGTTACAGTAAACTATATGCATCGATAAATCGAGAGAATATCGACTAGTTTTCCATTTAAAAAGTTTTTAAAGTATCCTTAAAGTTTCATGATGAGAATGTTAAAAGCACTGCGTTAATGCTTATCTCGGATTTCATTTATTAAACTAAATAAAAAGTCAAACGAGAGATAATGAAATGTCGTGAGTGACGAACAGTTTCGATAGTACATGGAATCTCGGAAAAAAAAAAAAGAAGTTTATAACAAATATATTTTTCATACGATAAATATAATTATCTTTATTAGAGGATTATAGTTGATTAATTATTACAATTACATCGTATTTTCAACGAAACTTTCAAAAAATTAAATAAAATGTTCTATTAGAAAATCCTTTCGAAAAATAATTTAGAAAATAATTTCGAAATATCCGCGAAAGCGTTCAAATAATAAATTACTTTAACGAAATAATAAAATCATTCATATAAAATAATCTAATCACTTGTCACTTCTTTATCAGATTTCTACGAGCTGATGAAAATACTTACGGTCAATGTTACGAATCTACTTAAACTTGTAATATCCGAGTTCACGATTACGCGTATTGGAGTATTCATTCTCAATACAAACTGGTAGAACGATGTAATCTCAACTAGAACGAATAGAAACCTTAGCAGGAATAGTGTTTTCGTTTTTATTTTACGGACATTTAAAATAAATTGTAAAGCTATTCGCGTGGTAAGGAAATGAGGAAACTTAAACAAAAAAAAAACCTCATTTAGATTATCTATGATATTCTTCGGTGAACGCTGACAGTGTAATTTATAAATAGTCTTCTGTGATGCCGCAATTATTTCTATTCTTTGTCTTCTTATTGAGATAATTAAATATACTCGAGTTTTCCTCTAACAATAAATAGTGAATCATCGAATGACAAAGTACTTGGACAAGTTATGAATATCTTTGTAAATCTTTCTCTAACAATTTCTTCCTTCATTCAAAAGATGAAGAAGAGTTCATTGAAGTACTTGAAGAGAGACACTTATCTCTCATGCTGTCTCTTCTTCTCTCTTTCCCCCTTCCTTTCAGCCTATACCCTTAACCTACCTATTTCTATTTCTCTTTGCAAAGTGAGAGCAAATAACAAAAGCGATGCGGTCCAAGAGAAATCACATTGATAGTCACCTCAACGGTTTCACAAAGTACTAATGTTATTCCTGCGCATGGAATATCGATGAGAATATATTGGTAAAACCAGAAGGCACTATGAAGGGACGATACGAGCTTCAAAGAATTTATTCACCCTTTTTAAATCCCCCAACTCTTTTTCTTGATCCAGTGTAATCGATAATAAGAAAAAAAGGTTAATATATCGGAAAAGGAAAATTAAACGACTGTAAAGAATTAACCTATTAGTAACTAAATATCTATTCATTTATAATATAGAATAAATTTTTTGTTTTCAATGTTTTACTACTAACATACCTGTATATGTTTTTCGACTATATTCCAATTGATTGGTATAAAGCAGGTAGGACCAACAGGGACCGCTAGTTTCTCTTTTATTTTGCCAAATGCATTCATGGAAATTCATCGTGGTACCAGTAGAAGCAAGAAAGGGAGAAGTGAGAGAGAGAAGGGTTCCATAATCGACGTGCATGACAGGTATAATATCTTGGTAATGTTGTAATTAGATTGTACATATAATATTAATTAATAATTTTATCATATACAGTCAAATTTGTTTAAATACACACAATACCAAAATATTATAATTTTCTTTATTTATTTTCTATAGATTGTTTTCCTTTTGATAATCGTATTTATAAAATCGAGTCAAACGGATCGTAGATACTTCATCGAAAAGTTTCTGATTAAATAAATCGAAAACGATGGGGAAAGTTCTTTCCTCGAGAATTATACGCAACCGTGCGTACTAATTTAGAATGTATAACAGTGGTCTCGATTAAACGCCAGTGAATTTCATCAAATTTTCCAATTTTCGTTGTATGCAAGATCGAACGAGTCTCGTCGTTAATCGCATCGACACGTACGAACGATAAAACGTGTGATATTTGATTTTTATATATTAGAGAATCGTGCTTTTTAGGTAATGGTATAAGAAGAAAATCAATAACTAATATAAATGGAAAAAATACAAATGTATATATATATATATATANTATATATATATTTTACTATTATATTATACTATACGTAATAAAATATGTATATATAACAAAGATGACTATAAGAGGAAATTTCCCTTTTTGAAATTGCGAAAATCTCGACTTTTGGGAACGTCAAGCAGAAGAGAATAGCAAATAAAAAATTGGATATGGAAACGTGGATATATATATGCAAGTTTAAATACCTAGTTATTATTTATAGGTGACAAGGATGTTAACAGACAGATCGAACATACAATCTCGGAATTTCTCTCGTTTGTACACTTTTTGCAACGTAGAGACAATGTTAAACGAAAGAAGAGAAGATAAATTACATGCGAAAGAACGAAATAACTATGTACGTATGTTATATACCATATATATAAATGTATGCGATATCCATGCGGTATAATACGGACGAATGAAATTTCACAAATTTATGCATGATTCTCTTGTATAGTATCACTGATGAATCCGTGCGTTTAACCTCGCATTCGAAATGATGACTCCAGTGAAATCATAATAAACGAATGAAGTTAATTATCTCACCCTTCTTTTTCACGTAATGTGTATCATCGGGGGTAGATTTAGGGAAGGGCATCGGAGACCGAAGCCCAGGTGTCTCTACGATGTTTTTATTTTTAAACCTTCACAAATGTTATAATTGCCCAAAAATGTATTTCACAAATTGTTAGGAAAATATCAAATCTAGCGAATAAAATAATAACGCGAAATTTTGAAGTTGATAATAATGAAATCAAAATTTCGAATAATTACGAAGGCTTTCTTCACTTTTTTCGTTTTCCTGGGGCCTCCACACTCTTAAGTCCGACTTTTTGTACCTACGTTATCATGAAATGACCATAAACAAGAACGAAATATGGATAAAAATAAAAATAATAAATGATCATTAGTAGTTTCATTAATTTCGATTTTAACTTCACACGTACGTCGTCATTAAAATAAAAGCCCTTCGACGTAGTTTATTAAAGACGTCGTAAAAGTTTCTCAGATGCTGGGAAAAAATTATGTTTTCTTCTCTTCCACCGACCTTAGATTCTCACCTTTACATGATTCCTCCACCCCACTTTCTTCCCCAACCTCGTTTTTTCTCTCTTGTTAGTCTCTTTCTTTTTTATTTATCAGAAATTACACTCTCGAACGTATTTTATCATAAGTAAGTAACGACAAAATTTAGTTCGAGTTGTGTTGTTCTCGCAATGCAGACGGACGAACAATATCAATGGGGAAATGAAACGAAAAGTGGAACCGTCCACGAAGTACTTTTTGGCATTTGCGCGCATAAGTTGTCGCTAGTTAGAAATGTAAAAAAAGAATTCGTGATTTCTTAATTGCTACGAACGAAATATTAAACTATTTATCGTTACATTGCTTTTATTTCTCTCGTTTTTTTAAACCGAAACGTATTTATATACATGTGTATTTAGAATAGAAATTTTTTTTCCAACTTTTGATTGCTTTTCCCAATGAGGATTCTATAATTAGGGAGTTCTTTAACAAGCTACAACTGTATCCTGTTAACAAATCTGCCAGGGTATGAGTATACTCTTTTTCTACAGATGCATCAGTAAGGATTTAATTTAGCATTTCTCTACTTCTTTCAATACTCAGATGGTCGGGATTACTTTTCTGTTTTGAATCAACTAACTATCGTACTTTACATTGATCAAAAATAAATAGAGATAAAGATAACAAATTTAATATAGTTAAAATTTCAAAACCATGAGGGGATAGATTAAACAATGGATATATAATAAAAAATATAACAAGAAAGAGAAAAAGACGAAGAAAATAAATAAACAGTTTGTCCAATTTTCATTTACAGATCCTTAAAGGCTAGAAAATTATTGAAATAGGATATATGGAAAATGATTCGAAATAAGAAAGAATAAATTTCGAATGCGGATAGAAAATGAAAAGGATTGTCAAATTTTACGAGCGAGAAATGACGAATTTTTAGGAAATAGGACGATTTAGATAGGTGCGACATGAAAAGCGCCATTTCGGTTTACGAATTTTCCTCGATGTCTCTTACATCTTCGCGTCGTAAAATTGGATGATTCATAAAAATGATACGATTCAAAGCGAAAATTCAAACAATGTTGACCTCCGTGTTGATTTTTCTTATTCTTAAAATCAACTTTATATTACGTTTCTGTAACTTGTTAACTGTATAATCCTGCTTTAAAAATGTATGTATCTACGTTACGTAAGAAAGAAATTAAAATAATGAATATAACCATCAAACACTTGCAGTATACGCAACTGTAAAATTAAATGATAATATAACGGCTTCTTTCTTATATTGTATAATATAATTACGACACATAATGACCACTCTTATATAAATCATTCCTGAAAAGAAATAAAAATTTGATAATGCACGCGCGTAAACTTGTAACAAAATTTTAAATAAGCTACCTTATTTTCTAGTTTATTTAAAAAGCTTTCGATTCCTTTCAAAGCCTTGTAGAGTCATTCAAGGTCCAATTTCCATTTAAATGCTCTTACCCCAGAAAGACAGACAAACAGACAAATGCACTCACACCCAGTAAGATACGTCCCATCACAGACAAGACGGAACAGGACTTTACAAGTCTTTACAGGAACCCTGACAGAACAGGACATGTTCGAATCGGATTGGTTCGGATTGAATAGCCAAAGATATCCGGAGATTGACGTATATTGCAAAAGTTCGAAAATTTATCGATCTTACTGCATTGTTTTCTCAAATATTCTCCAATTTCTTCCATTTTCGGATAAATTCAAAGTTTCACCAAAATTTTTATTCAAGATGTAAAAGTTTCTTTCTTTTTTCGCAAGATTAGAATACCATTCGCAAAATAAAACATTACAATTTATTAATAACCAATATATATTTGTAAAACACAATAGAAAAATTCAAGTTTTATGACCAAGGATTTTAATATATATTTGTCCTATGTATCGAAGAGTAAAATTCTATATATAGTGAGAGTTCCTTAAAATCGTACACCGTTACTCTTACTAATTTTTGCTTGAAAACTATAGCGCGTTTAAGTTGAAGAAAATTTAGAAATAAATATATTTGTATACCTTAATTACATATTTAATGAGTATAACTTAAGTGATTAGTTTATAATAAGTGTATTAAACAAATAAGAAAATAATGTACAGGAAACACCCGTATCTTAAAATCATACAAGTTGATATAACAGAGGAAATACTCAATTTTTTCGTGTCTTACAATTGCTCATCCTTTGCTTTTATTGTTATTTAAATATTCTTTAGTATTAGAATCAGTTTAATACCCATTAAAGTAAGAATCATACAAAATACATTTGGTTAAAAATGAAATATCTATTAATATACCTGGAATATTAAATAATTTCGATCTAATATTTTAATAAATGAAAATTTTCAACTAAAAGTTATCACTGGTTAGGAACGTTAAAACAAATGTATTTTAGTTTAAACAATCCCAAATATTAGTAGAGTATATTAACGTATTAAAAATATTTTAAATGATTGTTGATTAATCAAAGGAAACGTATATTATAATCTTAAATCACGGAATATAATTTATTGTATTTATTTCCAATTATTCTTTTTCCTAAGCATATATGTCAATAATTTTTTACAAAAATCTAGTAAACGTAAGGGTGTAAGATTTTAAGGGACACTTATTATATATAGAAAGAAACAAATAAAGTTAAAAATAGCTGAAAAGATAAACGTGAATTAATTTTCGTATTCGATACTTACTCTATGAACAGATTGAATTAATTTAATATTAATGCATAGTTTATTTCATCGACGTCCATCATTTACTAATGTGATTAAAACTATAATGAAAGCTGACTATTTCGTTAATGAACTTTTGTTAATATCCTTTTCCATGAGCGCGCGAATTAATCGATAGCATTATCAAATATAATCAAAGTTAAGTATTCTGTCAACACATGATACTATCACGCTCAGATAAAGTTATTTTCATACATTATCAAGATCAGTAAAAATTCGCATGCTTACGTAATATATTATAAACTTACGAAATATTTCGAATGATATCGTAAAATTGATTAATCACGTGAGACGAAGATAGAAATAATCAAGATGAATTCTTTTTTCTTTTTTTTTTTTTTTTTTTGAATAAATGGTAGAAATTGAAACAACATTTGACATTTTATTTCACGAAAGTTCTACTTTAAAAATCCTCTAACATAAAATGTAATATTTTTGTTCGATTAAGAACAGAATTCTTATGGAACTACTCCGAAGACATACTTACTTGAAAATAATGCTATAAAAAGAAAGGTCCTTTTCTCAACGATCGTAATACCTCGAACCCGGACAACGGACTATTCGTTTAGTTTCGTAAAGCTCAGAAGAACTTCGACATAGCTTAACCAGTGAACACTGGGAATCTGAGAATGATGGATTTCCTCGTATCGAAATAATTTTTTTTCTCAACGATCGATAATTCAAGATTTAATAAGTATTGAATCAAAATCTGTAAGCGGTTTTCTGTTCACGATTCTATAACAGTTACAATTTCAAACTCGTCTTGTAAAAATAATAATAATAAAAAAAAGCAATAGGTTAAACTATCGATAATGGGATTTGAAAGAAGCTTTCGAATAAGTTTGCTGAGAAAACTCAACAATAGACTTTGACGAAACTTTACGTATCGCGTAAGTAGATATGTGGAGAAAATCGATGAAGTTTTATGCAAACTCTCTTTTTATTTGTAACGTTCCAAGTATTTATTTCTCTCTTTCGTTAATTCGATGGATTTTCAAAGATCAATGAAAAATCAGATATCGTGAAAGGAAGCGTAATATAAAGAGTTTATCTACGTAAACAAGATCACAATTACAGTCTCAACACACACACATACACACATTATTTATCTTCTTCTCATTTTTTACTTTTATTCATTTTATACATTTTACTTTTGCATTTTATACTTACTAGATCTATCGATGAATAAGTATTTATACAAGATCGCACAGATGTATGTATTTGAACAGATTATAAAAAACATTCAAGAAATTTAAATATCCAATGATGTCATAAAACGATTTCGTAATATTATTCATTCTTTAATTATTGCATATAAGAAGCTGGAAATGATTCTACGGTGCTGTTAAGAATTTCCCGATGAGAATAAGATTTCGTGCTTAAATCTCATTACGGATTCAATGTACGTTCACCTTAATACAATCTCTAATGGAGTGAAAACAGATGAAATTCGCACGTATATTTTATATTTGTAGAAAAAAAAGAGAGAGAGAGAGAAAGAAAATATCTCAAATGGATTTAGATTGTCGGAATTAAAATCACGCAAATTGTCCTAGATTCTAACTTGCCTAAAAATGATCTTCCTAGTTACAAGAGAAAAGCAGCAATTTGAGTTAGATGAAGCAGAAAAAGAACAAAAAGAAGAAGGAGAGCTCAACTACGTGCTTTGAGAGCTTTAAGCTATGGAAAATGAGACGATGGCAGCGATGTTTCTTTGACCGAGTAAAAAAAAAAAAATTTATTCTCCATGTAAGCATCAACGTAATTAAGGCTGGCCACTCGTTGCATATAATGTTTTGACAAGGCTTAAAATGAAGGGAATGCTAGGCATATATGTATGTAGATAATACCTACAGGAAAAATCAACATAAGTTCATTTTCACGACTTCACATAGGAAATGTCTCGGTTTTATGGCTCCTGATGAGCTCTCTATATCTTTTTTTTTTTCTTTTTCTTTTTTTATTACTTTCTCTATATTTTTATATGATGAAAAATTATTAATCATACGAATGAGAGGTTTAAATGAAATCAAGGAAAAGATGTTCCATAAAATAAAATGAAGTCGAGTCGCATGACCTTTTGATCATGATGATTATGAAGTAGACGGATTGTGATGAGTTGGAGGAAGAACAAAAAAAAAAAGAAAGATTCAGAAGTAATATCTCGGAAGAAAGAATAGAGTCATAGACGAGTGAGTACTTTTTTCCATCAGTATTTCTTTTTCTAACAGTATCGTATCTTACTAATCTTCAACCTAAATTTTCCTTAATTTCTTAAACAGAGGAGAAGAGAGAGAGAGAGAGAGAGAGAGAGAGTCGATTTAGAAAAGTGCTTGACGAAAATAAAAATAACGATGAAAGTGGCACTTTTCAAGTGAAGAAAATAAAAAGAAATAATAGAGGTAGAAAGAAAATGTTTTAACTTTTCCATCTTTTAATCAACTATTTAAATCCATTTAATTATATCCTTCCAAAATGAAATTAACGTTTCGACCTAACGGCAATTCGATTAGATTTAATACGATAATTGCTAACTAAAAGGTAATTCTTATCTATCCTCTTTATTCATCCTTTTACGACATTATCTCTCCTTAACTCAACGTTTAAGTAGAATGAAAAGTATTCCGAACGATTCACCTAAGCGAACTTTATGTTACGGATAAAAGAGAAAAATCTTAATGTATTTTCAGCCAGGGAGTAAACGACACTAGCGAAACATTAACAAGGCCTTCCGGAATATTAATTCCGAGTTTACCTCAAGAGCAAAAATCTTCTCGTCCATTTTTTCTTTTTTTTTTCTCTCTTTTTTTTTTGTTTTCTTTTCTTCAACAGGTATATTTATTTTTTGTCGTTACTTTTTATTAGAAGGCATCAAATGATACTATAATAATAATAATAATAATAATAATAATGATACTCAACATAATAAAATATTTATAATCACTCTTATCTTTTTTCTTCTACCATATTCTCATTAAATGACCCATGAGATTATTGGTCTCGTTTCTTTTGACTTGCTGAAAATTCATGAAAAGGAAAGGGTAAAAAAGAGAGAGAGAGAGAGAGAGAATATGACAGACCCTTAATCCTTTGATCTTTCTGTCTTTCATTCATACATGACATTAGCAAATTTTGTAGAAAGAAAAAAAAGGTAATTTGCTCGTGAATAAGAAAGAAAGAAAGAAAGACAGAAATTTCTTGATTCCTAGAGTGTGCAACTAGACTGAAAGAACATGTCGATTAGACTAAGAATAGAATAGGAAAAAAAAGGAAGAAATATAACGCTATGCCGCTTAACAAGGTAGCCCTTTTTTCCGTAGGACGAGCTAGGCGGAGTGAATAAGAACGACGGAATTAAATTGCAAAGAAATAAAGTAAGAGCTGGAATACGAAGGACTCGTCGACGACAACATCGGACTCGAAAATATAAGGCAATGTAATACCACGATTTTCCAAAGAAGAAAAGAGAGAGAGAAAGAGAAAGAGAAAGAGGAATAAAAAAGTAAAAGAAAAAATATAAAAAATAAAGAAACGAGAAATACACAATAAATTTTCATTTATTCTTCGAATGTTTCCCAAGAGCGTGCGACTAATTCGAAGAAAAGAACTTCTACTTTTGTAGAATTGGTCTATACCGAAATTCATCTCGATACTCATCTACAATTAATCGTCTCGAACACGATCAACGTTTAATTTTACTCGAATCCGGCTATCCTTTTTTTTTTATCCGTTTTGTTTCTAGTACCTATCTTCGCTTTCTTACGATATTTAAGATAAAAAATGTTCTTAGCGGAGGAAGAAGATTCCGATTATTAGAAAATGCTCGTTGTTACGTAGGTCGGGCTCCGGATGATAAGAGAGAGCGGCGGTAACGAGATTTAAAGAGTTACGTAGTAATAGGATAGCAAGTGGTCTAGACTACAAATTTTTTGTTTTTCATACCCATTTGTTCTTTCGACCAATCAAGAAAGTTTTTTTCCTGAATTCTATTTTTTGTTCTTTGGCCATTAAAGTCAACGATATCACAAAACTGTATCATTATTTAAAAATGTCACCTTCCCATTATGTAAGCTGAAATAAAAAAACAAATTTGGACATTACAGAATACATTTTTAAATTTGTTTTTATAATAATAAATTAATCAATTAGCTTCAACTTTGATAAGAAATCTAATTTCGTGTTCGTTCGATGTTAAATTGTTCTCTGCAGTACTCTAGTTTCTCTCTTTTTTCCCTTCACCCTTTCTCTCTGTTCCTTTTTCAAGTATCCACGTAGCACTACCGTGATAATAAATTAGGACATTCTACGCGGATTCTAGAGTACATGATGCCAAATTCAATTGAGTTTAGGTAATCTACATTTTTTTTTGTCCTTTTCATCACTTTTCGCCAAGTACGAAATGTCTACCGTGTTTCGACTATTAATTATACATTGTTCTTTATTTGAAATATGAATCTATGAACTAAGTAAAAATAATCATCGTTATCTGTAAAGTGATCTAAATAGTGATTTTCATTTGAAAATATTTCGGTATTTTAAACAATAAGTGTGACACGAATTAGAAATGCTGTTAAATTGATTGCTTATCGATTTCCATGCATCATCGAACAGCTTTTATTGTATGATTATATATGACTTTTTCTACATTATTTCACAAATTTTATCCAATTTTATCCTGATGATTTTTCTTTTTTTTTTTTTTTTTTTTTTTTTAAAAACACAAGTTTATTATTGTTTCGTCAGAATTTGTTAATATTTCAAATACTCTTTCATCGTTGAAAATGTTCCTTGGGAGTAGGGTACTCTTATAATTAGATATCTATATGACAAATCTAACTTTTGTCGATATGATACAAGAAAAATTTGTATCTTTCAAATTTCATCAAAATATAAATATGTTTTTAATTTTTGCTTATAATAAGAGAGAGAAAGAGAGAGAGAGAGTTTGAACGCGCGAATAGTACTTTTCTAAAACTTCCCCTCATTCATAGTAAAACTTTTCTAGAGTACATACATATGTTCACTTGTATTTCAACATATTGTAATATTAAAAATCTCGTAACTTACTCGATGTAATAATTAAAATCCTCTTCAACGATGCACGATGGCCCAACGAGAATGTCATTCATCGATCGTTAATCACGATATCGACGTTCAAGAATTGTGCAAATGAAATAGACTTATCGCATTTAATAATATATTTAATTGAACGTGAATCATGATCCGAATCATGTGTTATGAAAAAATCTGACAGGCTTCCGAATGATTAAAATTATGTTACTATAACGAAAAACAGAGAATGAATTTTTAAGAATGATAATAAAATTGTAATCAATAATATCCTATTTCTCGCGTAATAATTAACGATCAAAATAAAATGATTATTTATTAAATAATACACAAAAAATGCCCCGTAGATTGCATATATTATAATATAATGCTAAGGTAAAAATTGATAACACTAATTTTATTCTATATGATCTCTCAAAATTTTTCCTAATTCTTTGATACATTTTTTTTATTTTATACCGTCGTAATACAGTAGGCACTGTTCACTAATCGTGATAAAAAATTTTATTGACGACGGAACTTTTTTGTTTATACATAAACTACTTTTTATTAGTTTTGTTTCACCAAAGGAAGTTTATAACATAATTATAACATGGAAGTGTTAAGTTTAATCAGATTATTCTTTGGATCAAAAAAAAAGAAAATTCCATTTATATTTCAGTGTCATTCATGTCTAATGGAATTTAAAAGTCACAAACTTAAGAAGGACTACAGGGGATAAACACAAGGAGCGTGTTTTCGCCTCGGCGGTTGCGCGCGTACTGAAAATCCCAGAAACCACCCCATCGACCCTACTATTCGCCCCCGTCTCCATACAGATAGCGGACTGTATTATGTCCACAAAACGCATCACTTTATTTTCTGTAACTTAACAAATATTTATTATTTATAAATACGAGCTAATTATTATACTTTATTTTATTTTTCATTTTAATTTAGTTCTTTTCATGTTTGCCATTTTACAAGGGGACCTTACACTGGGATACCCACAGATTTAAAAGAGTTTTGGTATATTGGTAGTATACTATTAGGGTGTTATCGTGGTAAAGTGTTTTAACCTAACGCGAAGCCATTTTTGAAAAAAAAGCTTTTAAAGTTTTGATTCTTTTGTATACATGTTTATATTATTTTAAATACGACTGTTTATCAAAAGTAACGCTAGCGTATGTAGTAGAGTTCTCGCTTCTCGTGCTGCTAGATAGTGTTCCGATCCTTTTTTTTAATAATTTTTTTCTATCTGTTTTCAAATTTTTTTTATATTTCTAAATTTTTTAACATCTTGCGCAAATAATAAAGAAAAATTGATTACCAATATACCAAAGCTCTTTAAAATCCGTGGGTATCCCAGTGTAACGTCCCCTTTTTAGATGATTATAAATCAAATTAAATTTATCGGTATTCTTGATTTGTAGAACAATTAATTGTTATCATTAAAATTTCATTATCTTTCATTTGACGATTGAGACACATTTATTTTTATTTTGTAACAAAAATAGTATAATAAAATATTTTTATGAATAAAATGAAATAAATTTTCAACAAAAGACTGAATTGATTTCTGATTTATCATTTCGATTTTGTGTAGTGAAAAGCTGCTCAATTTAAACTACGTGACAACATAAAGCAAGTACCAAAAATCAAACAACGAAAAAGACCGTCAATAGAATTCTCACGTTGTCACGTTTAAATCGTGACGTGTATGTATTTCAGTTTATATTATCGAGCCATCAAAGCGAAATGTCAGCGTTAAAATATTTAATAAGCATTTGAATTATTAATATTTTATATTATAATGCCTTTCATCAGAAACAAAAGGAAATACGTTTAAGTTGCGACAATAATTAAACGTTATTATATTATTTAAATGCGTTATCTATTATTTATAACGATAAAAAATTTGTATTAATAAATTTTTTACGTTTTTATGTAATCGTACTTTTTTTCTGATATAAATTTAAATTGCATTGGAAGAAATAGATATTTGCATTGGTATCTCATTGTATTGTGAAAAAATTAAATAGTTAGAAATATAAAATAAAAGAATTAAAAGAAAATTAAATGATAATTAATACAGTCACCGTGTTATCAAATCGATGCTGTTGTATTTGAAAAAATATGCAAGTCAAATCCATTACGATGATTCCACAATACGGCAATGAGGCGTGATAAGATTGCGGTGTTCGTTAAAATTCTATTCCCATCCAATTAAATTGATTTATACAAGCTTTTCTTCTTCGATCGTACTAAAACTCGGTTTATTTTACATTGCTTACTTGTGCTACGAAGTACCAAAGAAAAGCTTGAAAATATTGAATATAAGAAACTAATTTTTCGAACGTACTTATATCAAATTAATTATCGGAAAGAAATTACAAGGGTTTCCTTACTATTGTAACTCTAATATAATTTTTTGCAAATGAAATTAATTAATTTTATTTCTCGATATTTTAATATTAAAAATAATTTTAATAAAAGAATGAAATTTTTAAAATTTAATAAAATATAATTAAACTATATGTACAATACTATATTTGGTTAAAAAAATTTCATTTCTATGTCACACAGAAGAACTTATCAATCCTTTAAACTTTATCTAAAATATATTATCTATGTGCGATTCATACGTATTTCACGTATTTCATTTTACAATTTACATTTTAAATGGTAACATCGCTCGTAAACTTTATTCGATTTGAGACTAGTATCCCCAAACTCACTCTATTCACGAGAATTTATTGGCTAGAAAGTTTGTTACAAATACTGAACGTGACGTGATTATACCCATGGGTAAATATAGGAATTATTGTCAATATTGCTATTTTTGCTATGTACAAAAACGGTTAAGCCTTCCTAATTTATTTCAAAATTTATTAAATAATTATATTAAAAAAAAATTTAATTTATCCAAATAATATATAATTTATGAAATAATCGAAACAATTTATATGTATCTCCAACTGAAAGAAAAATAATTTATAGTATTATATAAAGATAAAAAAATATGCGTTTATATAATACATATATGAGTCAAAATTGTGCTGGAAAAGGGAGTGAAACAGATAATATGATATGATTAAAAATTAAATATATTGGTATATAAAAAATATTACAATAAATATATAATGTCATATAAAAATTGTGTACAACTCTAGTCAATCTAAGTATATACAAAATCTACACATTTTCTATATCTGTTTCATTCATAATATCATCAAAACCGAAACTACATCTTGATATATTCAAATTTTTACTTGTTCTAATCGTATGCTTTTTACTTTTCCTAGGAGTATTTATTTTACATCTCTTCTGTATTCTTATATATAATGGTACATAAGATTCTATATTATCAAATTCATCATGAATATCATTCATTGTGTTTTTTCTGATTGATATATCATTATCAGATTCAATAGAATTGCATTTTATACTATCTATATTTTTAATAAAATTTTGATCTTGCGTTGAAACATTTATGGTTTCTAAATCATTTGTAATCACATCAAAAACTTTATTATCTTCATGCTCGCATTGAAAAGTATATGTATTACATATCCCGTCTATTACTCCTGTTATATTCAGATCAGCATCTTCATTTTCGCTGGTAAAATCTTCAGGCGAAAGCTCAATAAACATTCTGTCTAATGTATTATTTAATTTTACGTTAGTTTTTTCTAATTCTAATATTCTTCTCATTTGTGGTGGACGTTTAATACTATCATTTAAATATATTGCATTACTGCAATCAACATTTGTGATAGCATTAGAATCACATCTCTGTTTAGACCTTTTCGGTGTAATACTCATTCTCTCAAATGATTCTTCTAATGATAAAGGCTGATTTTTTAAGACAAACTCATCAATCTTTCTATTATTTGGACATTCCGTAAGCTTTTTCTTATTTCTTTTCTGAGGCTTTTTCGTTTTACCTTCTTCGACATTATTAATATTTGGATCTTTAGTTATCTTTCTTTGCCGTTTATTGACTGTTTTTTTCTGTGATTTCTTTTTATTCTTTTCTGTTTCAAAAGATTCAACTAAATCTGGATAACATTTCAAAACTGCATCTTGTGGTTCGATTGTTACAAGCTCGTTATTTGTAAAATCGTCATCGTTATTTTCCTTATCAGATACATCGTGATACATTTTTAATTTTTCTCTTATACCGCTAATATCTGTCCATATAATTTCATAACAAGCGATAGATTTTATATTCCGCACTTTCTTTATTCTTTCAGGCATAAATAAATTATTTATAGATAAGTGCATGTCGGAAGAAATATTTGGAAGATAACGAAGTTGCCATCTTGTTACTAAAGGAAAAATTTTTTCAAACGCATATTGTGGTTCCCACGTTAAATATTTATCAACAAAATCCTGAAATAATTATCCATTACATATTTATACAAGCGTTAGGAGTCTCATTTTTATACAAGTTATATTACCACTTACAATATATTTATCTATTTGCGGTTGTTTCCATCTTAAATCTAATTTTGACGGTACAGAATCCTTTCTGATAAGAAATTCATCTAAAAGTTCCTGATCTGGAAAATCCTCTACAAGAAGAGATTTTTTCCTAATTTGTATCTCATTTAATATAAGTGCTCTTTCTTCTCTGTTAAATATAATAAAATAATAAATTTGTTTTTAAATTACTGATGAATTATAATTAAAAGAATACAAATGAATCCCTTACTTATATGTATCCTTGCATTTAATAACAGTACCGCATTGTATGCAACCTGATTTTGTATGTTTTTGTAACTTTCCTGCGTGACCACACGATGTGCATAAATTAGGATTTGATAACTCTGCCTCCATTTTTTGAAAATTTGTATCGGTACTCCAACTTTTGATTCTAAAAAGTATTACATTCTTTGCCAAATATTAACGTTTTAACCATAACACAGAAATATAATATTTACCTTTCTAAAATACAGGAATCACTAATGGTCTTAAAAAATTTAAGAGCTGCCTCTTTTCCAACACCATTTACACCTTCGTTATAATCACAGCCACATAATAAAGCTAACGCTATCATTTTATTTCTTCCTAAATTTAATATATTCTCTATTTTGTCTATCCTATACTCATCAACAGCTCCACCAGTACCAGATCTATTTCCTTGCGCGCTCATACAAAAATTTCTATATACAATTTTTGCCCCATATAAGAAACAATCGCTATCCTGACTTATACAACCGTCCACAAGCTACAAAGATAAAATACAATAAACAGTCTAGTCTATAGAAATATATAAAAAAAACTAATTACAAAATCCCTTACACCATCTTCATTTAAATAAGCACACATAGCTTCAGCTTCACCTTCACCTTGCACGCATGCTATACCCATATATTTAAGAAGCTCTTTACATTCGTTAAGAATTCTATTAAAATTAGTTCTTCCCCCTTTTTTTGCAGTCTTTCTTTCCTGAAATCCAGCACGAATATTATTTCTCTTTTCAATAGTTTTATGTTTCAATATTGGTGCTTTTCCTTCTAATACAAATACTGGTATTATTCCTTGTGTAAGAAGAAATGCAGTACGAAAAAATAGATTCCTAGAAACAATTTAATTGCTATCTTAAAGAAATACATTATACTTTAATAAACTTAACCATATACCAATATACCATATACCTTATTTATATAATTTTAAAAATACAATTTTTTCAGTAAAATACATACAAAAATACGTAATATAATATTTTTATCAATAATAAATTATATTAGTAAATATTCAATGTAAAATTAGTAAATAAAGTTGTGCATACCTAAGATACATTTTCGGTTGAGCAAAATTATCAGTGACGCTTTGACTATCTACTATCCAACAACTTAAATCGATTGCTATAACTTTTCCTTGAAGTTCAAACAACGGTCTTCTTTCACATAAGGGTGATAAAATATTCCAAAGATCTTTTACTCCCATTTTTTGCAATTCAATTCAAAATTTATAAACACACTCACAAAACGACGACGCTCTATACAAACGACGACATGACGCACCTAACGGTAGTATTTCAAATTAAGATTTAAATTTCAACGATGTGAATTATTATAAACTAAAAGTATATACCACGTTAGTATTACATCATTTATATTTATTGAGAAATTTGATTTATATAAGCATAATTTTGTAAAAAATGAAGTAGATAAAAATTGTAAAATTAAAATTTCTTTATTATCAACGGAGCACGGTACATTCAGGAAATGTACATTGACTTTCCACTTTAGTCATAGTGGTTCTCAAAGTCAGTTTTATTAGTTAACTTTTCCCTTCTATATAATAATCTTAAGATGAACCGTAAGTTACTTTATGCTCGTTCGTGACGTGAACATGTGTTTGCATAGTGTGAATGTATTCTCGATATCGTAGTGTCTATCTTTACATACAAAAAGTGTTTATATCATTTAATAGAGCATTGTAATGGGAATTTGGTCAATTGTTCGTGTTATTTGTTTTTAATAATAAAAGTAATATGAGTGGTACTTCGCGTAAAGTGAGAAACCCATTGCTCTCAGCAGCTGGCATGGGATCACCTTTTGAATATTATCCGGAAAATGCTCTCCTTGTCCCAGTTACACCTGCAACACCTGCTGTTCTTCTAGACGGTAAGTTTATAGATATATAAAATGATATAAGCAAGGGTGCGGTTTGTTTTTAAACCTTAAATATTATTTTGGTTAGCTTTCTTTTTATGTATATGAATATAATTAAGCAAAACAATATTTGTATCTAGATTTGACATTGATAACAACTCTCTTAGATAAATTGTACTGTTAGATCATATGACTCATTTTTTTTCTTTACTTTGCCGTCACATATGAAACACTTCCCATATTACATGGAATCTGCGTTACGCGGTCGGTATGGTAGATACCTGATGTGATTTTTGTTATCTTACATGCTTGGAAAATTACAGCAATGATGTAAGAATTTAAATAATCTAGTACGTTTCTATGTAAAGTTTTGTGTTGTTTTTATAGAAAATTATGAGATTATATGCATCATTAATTCATAAGACTCTGTGGTATGAACATCGGAAAGAGAAACAATAAATTTACATAAAAAACATTATTTAATATGATCATTATGTTTGTATTTATTGAAAGGTATTTATTGAATGTAATACTACAATGTATTGTTATAACTTATCATTGTTTCTTTTTTATTAATTTGTCAATCATAAAAAGGTACACATATACTTTTTATTTACTATTATTAGTCTCATTACATTTGTTCGTTAGAACAAATTCTGATTTTTATCTTTATTCTGTTAATCACTTTTTCTTGTCATTTAATTTTACAAGTAGACTTATTAGAAAAAAGTTTTACTGTATGAAGAAAAAGATATCGTTTAAAAATAAGAATTAGATTAATTTTTGAAAGTTAATTATATGGAGTGACTTAATTATATAAAAGTCTATTTAATTTAAATGAATTTAGTTCTCGTTTCATCGAAGAACTATTGTAACTCTGGTGTTTTTCTATAAATAATAAGAAATTAGTATTACATAATGTAGAGTTACGTAAACTTTGATTAACAATAGAAATTCAAAAACTAGTTCTTTCTGCTCGTGCAGGTGTTCGTGAACCGTATCGTTGTGTGTATGGTAAATCATGGCTTTTTCTTTTACGTACACAAACAATGATAAGTACAATAATTAAAATTAAAAGTAGAAGAATTAACAATGCGCCGACCGTAATAGCAGCTATCTCTCCTTGGGATAAATTGTCCCAAACTGGAAAAACAAAATTAATATACTAAAAATGTATTAATTATGTAAAATCAACGAGTGAAAACGCGAAGAAATTTGTAAAAGATCGAAAATAATTGATTGCTTATGAGATTATCGATAATAGTAATTATTTTTATAATCAAGCCGTTTACCTGTAACTTCTATGGTATATGTATTATAATTATTTCTTAAATCCATTGCTGTAATCTTCGCCTGAGTGGAGCAACAAGTAGCTGAATAATAAAAAGTAACTGGGTCTCGAGTGCCACTTATAAATTCAGTACGTGGATACATTTCGTTCGGAGATGATTTAACACTTTTCAGACCTGAACACAAAATTTGTAAGTTTTCGATTAAATATAATTAAATATAGATCAATTGTATTACAAAGAAATTCTATGAAATTTCTTACCAGATCCAGAATCTTGAATTCTGATGTCAACACTCCAACGAGATTTCGTGCATTTTTCTTTACTCAATTTGCCCGCACAATTATTATTGAACGTGTGTTCGATGGCAGGCTTTGTATCGTCGACGATCTAAGAAAATAAATCGATTGATACTCCGATCAAATTACATTTATCTCGACATAATATTATTTACATTAAGACTTGACACATTAAATTCGATATCAAAAACATTACGTTTGGAATGTTGCCTTCGACGTAGAGGTAGACCGATTTTTCTGTTATTTCTGAACCCTGTACGTACAATGTTAAAGTATTAGTAACATCTTGCCTTGTTCCTCTTGGTACTTCGACGTCGACGAACACGTTGATAGTACGACCAGCATAAATCCACGTGCTAGTATAAATTATATTAATTAAATTTAATTAGATACAATCGTAGAAAAGAAAATTATATAATGTTTCATTCAGAACGACTTACAAGATCGGTTGAACGTTAACAACTAACAGAGGTAAACTTCGAACTTTAAAATCACATCTGATTGTTTGGTAATGATTATTTGTCACATCAAAAGCTATCCTGTGTATCGTTCCTGGTCTTACGAAAAGATTACTATTCTGATTTAATTCCACGACGATCCTTCTCTTTTCTTCTTTCTCGTCGTTTCCGAGCCTTGCAAATTCATTTGAAAGTTCTTGAGTGTTAATATTTTGTATCATACTCGAAACGTTAATATTCGCCTTTTGAACATCATCATTCTTAAAAATAATTTTACTTGATCGGTTGCTTAACGATCTAGACCGAATCCTTTCACCTTGCTAAATAAGATTTATATGAATTAACATTTATGAGGTTGAAGATTATAATTAAATTATTACAATATTCATATATCATCATCGTACATCTATTTGAATCGATGATAACGGAATATGCAAATTTTCCACATCCACTTCAGGCTCATTTCGTTTACCTCTAGTTTCTACAAATTCTGACGATTCATCGTTGAGAACAATTTCTTGGCTATTCTAAAATAATAATTAATTATTCTGTCATTTTAAACGTTTATTATTATTTTTTTTTTGTATACCTGAGAAAGTTCATCGAAAGTTTCAACGTTGCCGAATCCTTGTTGATTTTCTTCGTAATTCCTATAATTCGAGTCTGTTGATAAAATTTAAAACAAAAAATAGACATTTAAGTCTGATTTTTCCTTGAATAATAAAAAACAATTAGAGAAGAAAGAGGAAGCTAAGGAAAGAGTAAGAAACAATAATAAGAGAGTAAGAGAGACAGATAAAAAGAAAGAAAGAAAGAGACATCATGCGTCAGGTCCATGCTAGTAGCGGCCAAAGGGCACCTCGCCGCATCGTCGTATTCGAGTTCGCGTTGTTGCACAATTTTAACCGTATCTCGCAAACTAGAAGCCAAAGCCTTGCCAGTTGTCAGTCGATTCCCGTAGCGTTACAAAGAACACAAGCGCGAGCTACCACGGTCAAACTTTTATGTAAGTAATACACATGTATTATGCATTCGTTGAATTTATGCGTTCTATTCGAGTTATCAATTTTTGTAACGTTTCGCTCGTAAATCAATGTAATATGCATTTTTTATTTTCCTCTTTTTTTTCTTTTTTTTTTTTATACATATATTTTCGTATAACGAGATAAACTTATCAACGTTTGGTCAATATTGCCTTTTTTTTCGAGATCTTTTTCAATACAATACCGTAATATTCTTCAAATAAAAGTATTTAAATACAAGACGCGAATAAAAAGTTCTTCAATAATTGGAAAAATCATTTGATCTTTTGTTTTCTAAACTTTTTATAATAATTTTAGTTCAAATTATTTACAATTACAGAGGTAGACACTTTTAAACAACTTTATATTTATCGATAATATTTTCATCAATATCATATTTTTAAATTAGACACGCGAATGTGATAACAAAAGGTATCATTGTATTCTGGTAACGAGATTATCTGACTGACGAGACGTGGACGAATCACCGATCTCGCAACTAGATCGATTACATTTACATATGTTTCTTTCCTTCTCTATTCTTTTGAATATTAAATGAATATAGCTTATTGCAAAAATAGAATAGAAATAAATAGAAAATAAATAGAAAACAATTACCGGTATCATTGTGAAATCTCATCGTATAATCTTCATCGAGCTTAGAATTGTTTTTATTAATATTTCTTCTTCGAATCTTTTTTCTTTCCACGAGAAATGAATACTTTGAAGCTCCCTCCCCAATGAGTTTCAAGAGCCAACCACCCGGTGGAGCATTCAGCGCCACAATTTCCAACCCTCCTGAATTGTCTCTTCGTGCCAACGATAACGTTGTTGGCTCAGTATTATACCACTTACTGTCTGTTATTAAAAGTCAAACTAATGAACGATCGACTCGAAAAAAATCACGATGCTGAATTTGTTAATACGAATGTAATTTTTGATGGTCAGTATTTTACGAAATTGCGTTTAGGATGTAAGTAAACAAAAAAAAAATAGAATAATATTAGTTATGTTTGATAACACAAGACGAAAAATTAAATAAAGTTTATTGAGTATTTATTTATCTATAGTGATAACAAAGTGATGTCAGTGTTTGTGTTATTCACGGAGATGATTATAATGATGATGACGATGATGATGGTACTGGTGAAAGTGATGACGTAAAGAAAGGGTGAATTGTGCGAAACGATACAAAACAGACATGTTACTGGTCGATATCGTCTCTCAACTTTAGCGCGAGGTTGCAGCACGAGGTCAACCACGAAAGTGGAAACCGTTGCGTGGTTTCGGCCAAGGCAATCATCGGTTTCCTCGTGTTCCATCGGCTTGAATTTCGATAGAGTATTTTTTTTTTTACAACTAACGAGATTATGATGTCACGAATGAAAAGAAAATGGGTTTACTTCCTTCAATTTTTAACTAATCGCGACAATTATATATGTTAACAATGGTTTTTATTATTTACGTAGAAATTTCTTGTTCAATTTTTTATATTTTCTATAATAATATGCTGGTATAATTAATAAGGAAATTTTAAACAAACAACGTAGACCTTGATATGCTTGTTAACGTATGATTATTATTTATAGCCGGAGGCTATTTTCGGTTTCCTCGTCGGATTTTCTTTATTATTTCCGTCCGAAATCGCATGATGGTGTTTTGGTGAACAATACGAATTGGCAAGTAAAGCGAGTATAGTTTATTAAAATCACGAGTCTTCTTATTTTGTTAACGTCATTGGTTATTTTTGTGTTACGATGGAAACGATTACATTACGTTAGAACTTAACACGTGTTTTACAGATGAAGCTTAGCTATCGAATCATCTAACCATCTAATGTAATAAATAACTATAATTGCTTGTCGCGTTTTTTTTTTTAACATTTGAAATTATAATTAAAATAATATTAAATCTTACCAATTGGTATTTCAATACTAATGCTGGATAAATTTCCACTCACTACGATACGGATTTCGATCGTCGATTCATTAACGTCAAATTTGATTTTCTCAAAACCACTAGAGTTGATTCTTTGAATAGAATTTTTCTAAAAATAAAATATAAATATTCAAGCAAGGACAAATTATTTTTTAATTACGTAATACGATGCATCATACATTGTATATAAATAAATATACTACTCACATACGTTAAATCCGCATCGTCATTGTGTTTATCAATTTCTACTGGGTGAAAAAGCCGCTTTCGATAATTAAAAGTCTCATTGTTCTCCACGTTATCGCAGTATAGGTCAAGTCGAATCTGAAAATACATTCTATGAGTTTACGGATGTTGGTCAATCCTGTTAATCTGAAAGATGTCACTTACCCTGCAATTTTTACTGATAATGTTTTCATTTCTTTCAGCTTTGTTTATTTCACTTCCTTTGGATAATTTTTCTAAAGTTTTATAAATAGAAGTTATCACGTTACAATACAGACGTACATAAATATATGATTTATATGAACAATGCACTAATTCTTTTTGTTTGTAATAATTTATACTTTAACAAATTATCAAATTATTGTTTATTTTAAATGTATGTACCACGGAAAAATTATTTTGCACTTGCAAAATTTCTTATCGTAATTCCTTTCGTTACAGTTACGATATTGATAAGAGAAATAACAACGAATATGTTTTCGATAAATCTTAATCACGTCATTCATTTCGTTGAATTTTCTTTACAAAAACAAATTAATAATATCAACTATCGTTGTAATGATAATTGCGTCAATGCATGCATTCATCGATTTTTTCTCGAATTATTTGTTTCGAATGTTTCAAAGCGTATCGTTGAACTAATTAGAAGTCTTACCCATTGTTTCCTCGACAAATTTCGTGGATTTATTGATAAGATTAATACGCAGAAAAAAATCTTTTTCTTTCTTGACATGGAGTAGCTTATTTTTCAAGCAGTACCTTTGGAAACGTATATATTATAGATATATAATAACAAATTATATTTTTTATACATTTTCAATATTTATTATTTAGGTACGAATATTACAAATACCTAAAATTTTGATTTTCTTCAAGAGATAATAATCTTTTTTGAATTACACAACCCGTGTCCTTAAAAATACCGATTGTAGTCCTGTTTTCCCAAGGAGTTTCGATTTCGATATCCAATGGTTTCCATTGATAAATATCTCGAGGAATAATTTTTTTTTCGATTTCACCATTTTTTATCGCCACTTTTTTATCGATTAAAATTACTTCTCCGAGAATTCCATTGACACTGTAATTATGTAATAATAAAACTATAAATAAAATTTTATTACCAATTATTGATTCCATCGATATGACTTCTCACTAATGAGTTGGACGAAAGACTCTCTTCGTAAAAATTGAAAGACTTGCTTATAAAGTCTCACTTTTGTTCGTTTACGAAAGAGTAAAAAATTTTCTCGTTACGTTTGCGATAAGGTATATATATACGTAAAAGTAAATCTGGGTGTAGACGAGAAGATAATTGCACAATTATCCGGAATTCTTTTTTCCTTCTGGTGTCCTTAAAGTCGATGACGTCAAATTTATATGTTCGTGTAGGTTTATGCAAGATTTATGTGTCTATGAAACAGTTCTTTCGTTCATGACAGGATGATACAGAAAAGGAAAGTGAAAATGAAAAAAATCTAGCCTATCTTTTGACAAAGAATTATCTTTGTTACATTGGTAACTTACGCTCATTGTATCCTGTTCAATATTGACAATACGTGAATAACGTATCCAAGAATCCAATCGCAGATGTATATTTAGGCTGATGCCAATAAAAAATATATCAATTCGTGACAAAATGATGGCAAACTTTATACAATCCTAACGAATGCTTTAAAAAATTCGTTTGGTAAATCATAAGTTATGTATGTAAATCGAAAGTAGATAAATCATTTTATTGAGCAAAGTGATGATTTTACTTTAATGAAAATAGATAGTAAAATATGACGTTAATTTTTTGTTTTATTTTTGTCAGATGCTGAACTAGACAACTTCGTGGGACAAGAGTCCAGTCAATCTCAGAATTCGTCAGTTAGTCAGACAGTTTCGAATAACGAGTTAGAAGGTGAGAATTTATTGGCGAACACATCTGTTAATTCAGAGGAGTCAAATCTGCTGACAAATCAGCCAACGAAACAAAGTTACTTCACGTCGATTCTATCGTCTTTACCAAACTTGTCCCTGTCCTCGATCAAAGCTGATTCTTCGGGAAGTCAAGGAGTCGAAGTCACTACTGGCAAACAAGATATAAATCCTTACAGTGTACCTCAAAGTCGCAATGGTTCATTACCGGAAACGTCGTCATTCTTATCGACTAATCCTCACGATCCTTACGATGTAAACCAATCAGGATCTGGTGAGGCTAATTTAAGAGCGACTACTTTTATTGCTCCTCCGCAACCAACTCTTCCCCCGATTATACCAATCTCAACAGGTAAGTTTCAAGTTCAACTATTTTACTTACATGCTGTATTAATTTAAAACTGGTTTTAAATTAATTCATCAATCGTACATTTTTTTTCAGGTCCGGTTTCTTATCGACTTGGTAATCAGCGACGTTTGAAATATGCTCCACCGCCTGACTTAACATCGAATACTGCGAAACAATATCCGAATCCATCTGTACAAGATTTTTTCTCTTCTTCAAACGTACTAGCACCGTCAAGTATATTAAATCCAAATACAGCAACCATTGAACAACAAATATCAAACAGTAGCCCTGAACTATCACAAACATCTGTAATCTCCCCTTCAGAACAATTTGTGACACCTGAACAACGTTCACAAAGTACATCCCTTCATGGATCGTTTAGGTCCAGTCCTTCGACGATAGGAGCTTTCTCCAATTCCAACGTAACTTCTCAAAGTTCTTTTGGTGAAATTTCTTTAACAACTGGTCCATCCGGATATTCGGTTTCTTCATCGAGATCGATACCTCCGCGAAATCTAGATCCCGCTACCCCTCAAAACACTCCGGCAAACGTTTCCTCTTCTTTTGGTTTTTTTGCGAATCAGCCGGATTTTTTGATGCGATTTGGATCTGCGTCTTATAGTGAAAAAGAACAAGAAGTCACGGACAATCAATACACTCACAGCCAGGATATTTTTAAGCAGGAATCGTCCAATCCTACTTTGAATGTTTCAAAAACACAGTCGCTTGTGTCTCCAGTAGTTCGCACGTTCAGACCTATCTCAGCAGCTAAAGTGACAGAAAAATTAGAACATTTCTTGGCTGAGCAAAAGGAGGAATCACCATCCGGTACTTCGTCGGATTTTTCTTCCGAAGTAATCAATATCACGCCACAAAATGGAAATGAAATAAAGACTCTTAATTTTGAAAGTATACTTCAACCGTCCGGTGAATCGAATGAGGAGTCAAATAAAATAAAATCGAACGACGAACCATCGAACGCTGACTTGTCCAAAAGTGATTCTTTATCCGACGTACCTTTGAATCAAAACTCCTATGATAATACGGACTTACTCAGTGATCCCCAAGATTTAAAGAAAATACAAGGTATTACATTCGATACTCAAACTAACCAATTAAATTTGGCTCCTCTACAACAATCTAATCAGACGCAAGCATTGCCTATTTTACCTTTGGACAAAAAAACAACGGAAACAGCAATAAATTTAAACCCAAGATCAATTCAAGAAGAATCCAGATTAAACTCTACATTCGTTGATTTTTCTTCGAACACATTTATCGAGCCAGTTGAGAATAAAACGAATTATTTTTTGTTTCATCCTCAGCAAACTGATATTGATACAAACCTTAATCAAGTCTCAAATATTGAATTACATAAGAAAGAAGAATATCCTTCCTTTAATCAACATTCTACAAATACTGCACTCGCAATTCCTCAATCAATTTGGAACACTAATAAAAATATCCAAATACAGAATAACGATTCAACACACAACGATCAAGCTCCACAACCTCCTCAATTTTATAATCCTGCCCAGTTAATGGGTGAGGCTTACAAATATCAATATCCTGCAAGTATATATGTACCAACGACCAATTCTATATTTAATAGTCAAACGCACACGTTTATTGCTCAATCTTCGAAATTGGAAGAATCACGAAACATTGTTCCTGATAACGATTTTATATATGCACAACGTTCAATTCCCATGGCAACAGCTGTACCCGAGCCTACAGGTTCTGCTACTCTTAATCCAATTCAATTATCGGCAAGTCCATTCAGTGGTCATACGACACCAGACAGTATACCTCAGAGTTTTCAAACCTTGGTAAATTATTAATTTCTTTTATAAAAATAGAAACGAAGAACCTTACTTATGTTTATAATTATATTGGATTACAGGCTGCTGGTGTTCCAACCGGACGAATGCAGTACAAAGTAATAAATCATCACTGGTTCTATCGTAAGGAGGTGGAAAATAAAGTACTATGGCTTCCATTTTCCACAGAGGATAGCTTACGATTAGAAAATGTACATAATTCTAGTGAGATAACTACGGAGACTACAGTAGCTACCGATGGTGGTCGCTATGATGTAGATATTCTCAGACGTCAAAGATCTCCTGTTTATTGGTCAGGACCTTCGACAGAAGTGAGACGATGTTCTTGGTTTTATAAAGGACATTCAGAGTCCAAATATATCCCTTACGATGAGAGCATAGCCGTGAAACTCGAAGAAGAATTTAAGCATGCTTGTATTACGTCATCTTGGAATCGCCGAATAGATCTGAATAATGGAGAATATATTATTTTTCATAGTGAAACTGTATATGTTCATTATTTACAAACAAATTCTTCAGATGCGAGTGCCTCTTGGTCTAACCCCACTGTATGTATTTTTTCATTTTCTTTATTTTATTTTTATATACACTATAATTTTCTCTCAAAAAACCATTTAGATTGTTATTTATTGTACATTACTATATGTGCGTATACATGTCGCTACTTTGCTTGTACACGAACATTTATTTTTATTATTACTATTATTATTATAGTTATTATATTTCCAAACATAACATTATTTTACAAGCTTCTGCAATATCATTATATTGTTCTTTTCCTAGTGTTAATTATTGCATTCATAAAATTTTATTTGTATTATTTTAGTGTTAAATAATAACGCACGCATGGTTTTGTTTGACGTATTTACTCGTAATTTCTGCAGGATTCAGAGGACGGTACATATTTACAGGGTGGATGTACTAAGCAACGAATGGTTAAAAGAGGTGTCGTTGATTTTAATATAGATAAAGGTGAGCCAGAAAAAATCGATCATCTTCTTTTCGTGGTTCATGGTATAGGAAGTGTTTGTGACTTGAAATTTAGAACCGTTGAAGAAGTTGGTAGGTATTAAAAACAAATAAATCTGTTAATTAGTCAAATAGTATCAATTCTACATTGATTTTATTTTTAATTCCAGTTGATGAATTTCGGAGTATATCATTGCAATTAGTACAGTCACATTATAATACCGCCAGTGAACAAGGAATCGTCAATAGAATAGAAGTTTTACCAATTTCATGGCACACAACGTTACATTCCGATACTGGGATTGATAAAAAATTAAAGGCCATTACTTTAGAGAGCATACCAAAGTTACGACATTTTACAAACGATACTTTGCTCGACGTACTTTTTTACACTAGTCCGATATATTGTGAAACGATCATGCAAACGGTTGGAAATGAGATGAACAGATTATACACCTTATTCAAGGAGAGGAATCCAGATTTTGATGGAGGAATTTATTTGGGTGGTCATTCTTTGGGTAGTCTGATAATGTTCGATTTATTATGTCATCAAAAACCTCCGGCGACAGAGGAGAAAGAAGAAGAAGAAGACAGTGAAATTAACGCCAAAAATGTAAATTTTACCGATGATGCCAAGTTAACGATTTATAAAATCTTAATGTCATTCATTTTTTTCTATGTAGGAAAATGGAAATTTGGGTCCTATACAATCATTGGAAGGTCCGACTTTAAAAAGACGTCTCAGTAAGAAAATCAATTATATGATAGGTGCTGCTGGAACTGGACAACCTTTTGTAAATTATCCCCAAATAAATTTTCACCCACGTGCCTTTTTCGCTTTTGGTAGTCCAATCGGTATGTTCGTAACGGTTCGGGGTATTGATACGCTTGGAGAGAACTTCGCCTTACCTACTTGTCCAGCTTTCTTTCATATATTCCATCCATTTGACCCGGTTGCCTATAGAGTGGAATCTCTTATTAATCCAGAAGCTCATAAATATCGGCCGATGTTAATACCTCATCATAAAGGCAGGAAGAGAATGCATCTAGGTAAGTGATAATAACATTTTTTTAAGTAAAAATTATAATACACAATGATATACTGTGAATTAAATCGAACTAATAAAATCATTGGTTTTTAGAATTGAAAGAAACGATGGCACGAGTGGGAGCTGATCTTAAACAGAAATTTATTGATTCCGTTAGTAATACATGGAATTCTATCTATCAGTTTGCCTTTCATAAATCAGATAATGTTCTCGAGCAAGAGATTGATAGAGTCGTCGAGAAACAATTACAGCAAATACCGAGTGAGTCAGAACAACCGAGTAACGACGATGGTGGCGCTGATATTAAAATGGGAAACTTGAACGGTGGTCGACGAATAGATTACGTTCTTCAAGAGGCACCGTTTGAATATATCAACGAATATATTTTTGCTTTAACAAGTCATGTTTGTTATTGGTTAGTATAGAAATACGTCGATTGCTTTTTAAAATACTATCTTAAGAATATTTCTTACCGCCATTGTTCTTTTCACTTTAGGGAATCTGAAGATACCATATTGATGATATTGAAAGAGATTTATGGATCGATGGGTATACAAACTGACGCAAAATTGCCTCAACAAACTTTGACTATTGAACGACCATCGCTATCTTCATCTCCGTCAATTTCCAGTTCTTTTAAAAGCGATACTTCAGTACCTGTAACAAGCATGGATCCTATAATATCCAACAAATCCATTGGACCACCCCCTAGAACTGGTTTTGTGAGGAAATCGTGATTAACCCCAAGTTATCGTATTTCGAGATATTTTATTGAACCCAAACAATAAATTCTTTATATGACGTTAGATAAACGAATTTAGGAATTATTATACGCGTAGACAATATTGACGTTATATCCGTCACTGATAAAAAATTCAGCATCGAAAATGAAACATTGAAAGTGATCATCAACGTAACGTATCGATAATCAATCTAATAATAAGCGTGTCCTAAAAAATCATCAGATTAATGTTATATTTTTAGAATCAGATTGAATAACATAATGTTCATGCCTGCGAATTATATATAAGATATCACGACTATTTGAATTAGGCTTTCGCATAGAGAAATTTTTCAATGCATAGACGTTGAATTTGTGATTAAAGAGAGATATGATTGTCTGTGTGTGTGTTTGGATGAATGTTGAAAAAGAAGTTTGCAACGAAAAGGGTATAATGAGGATAAGAGATAAAACGTTGTTCTATATATTAATAAGATTCATAAATGTACATTAAATTAATCTAATTACCATAAATTACAAATTTTTAAAATTATGCTCTGCGATCGGTTATAAGTTCAATTCTAATTGAACTTATCGCGTGTTCGAATTCAATTAAGTCTTTTAATAAATTACTGTATTCTTTTATACATTTATCTTTCATCATATGCACTCCTCATATCACAATTAATAGATAGAACACCATCGTGCATCTATTATTATATGCTATATATTTTTTGATCGAATCATTGAAGTGCCATCAGCTTATCGTGGCGACTCGGTTTAGTTACATCGCATAAAAAATAAAAAAACCAAGGAAGGTTTCGATACATGCACGGCTATCACGAAACGCTAATTAATTGCAGTGCAAGCCTACCAGGTACAAGGACTGTTTTGCATTTTGCGTGCAGATCCTCGTAAAACTACATGCCTGTCAACTAAGGCGAATTTCAAGATGATTTATCGTCTCTCGCAAAACGAAGTTTTTCGCGGTGTTTCATAGCTGCCGTTACTTTTACGAAGCACCGAAAGGCAACGTTTTCGCACATGCAACTTAACGTTGCTCGCGTTGGTACCTTGGTACGTTGGTGCTTGCTGTACCATACACACGAATATAAATACATTTATCGTCACGAATCATTTATATTTTGTATTTTCGACTCTCAGTTTCTTTCTTTTCTTTTTTTATTCAAATTTTTCTTCTCCAAAAATTGTACAATATGACAGATTCATCTAGGCGATTTAAATGAAATAAAGAAAATATTTGTGTCACTTGTAGGAATTATCGGAACGAAGAAATCAGAATTCAGAAATGTACAACCACATATACGCCGTGCTTAAAATATCCTCGGCGAAAGTGATACCGCCGCGCGATGAATTATGAATACCATTTTCATACACATCCGCCTGTGTCAACACTGTTTCGTAGTATAAAGCAACTTGACGATGTACTATACTTTGCATATGATGCACGGCCACGTTTTCCTTTTCACCGTGTGAGAATACTCGGAGAGTACCGCGAGACAGACGTTTATGCTACGATGTTGGGGATAACAATGAGACAGGAAAGAAATAAAGAAAAAGAAAACAAAAAAGAAAGAGGGTAGGGAATGGGGGTGAAATTTTAGAACGAGTTTCGGTGAGAGTGATTTACACCTTGGAAAAACTCCCTGACATTTACGATACCTACTCGCGAATTATTTATAGCGGTTACCCGTGACGATGTGTTACCCTCAAACTATACTTTTCTATTCCTTTATTCGCTTTCTTTCTTTTCATAAGACGACACGACGATATATCTTAACGATATCAATATATTTTTATATATCTACAATTTAATATACAGAGTCAATAAAATCCGACAGAATTTTGTCGAAAATTCTTTAATCTTTTCCCTGATAAGTTACTTGTGAGATTTAATAAAAATACATCACCTGATAAGTATCATCGCCTTATTGGCTACTATTTTGTACGTCCTTGACATTAATATTGTATAATAGTTTAACTATTTATATATGTAGGTGGAGCTTTAATTAATTTTAATCTCGAAGTCTCGGAAGAAGATTCGCTTAGACACCTATTCGTTCAGCAAACATAACAAACAATCGAGCACAGCTTAGAAATCGAATCTCTTCGATAGGAAACGTTCGCCAAGTCTTGTTTAACTTGCACATGAGCTACGCAAGCGCCAGGAGGAGCTTATAAGCTTTTTCCCTCCTTACTCTTCCTTCTCTTCATCATTCTCTTCTTTCCATCTCTCTCTTTCTCTATCTCTTTTTCGTTACCTATCGAAAACTATTATGCACTCAAAGTCCTCTACGGTTTTAGACAGAGTGTGCACATAAAGGTGTATTTAAAATAAAATAACTTTATGTACGATTGGCAAAGAGCTTCGAAAAAGCTGCCATGATTGCCAGTGTTTTGCGATAGTTTGACTACTCGTTGTGGGCTCATCACGATGGACGAAATTCCACCGAAGACTCTGTGAGTAATCTCATTGGTCTTTTTCCGATCGTGAAAAGATCGGATCGGTAGATGCATATACATATGAACCCATACATAAATCGTTTATACGATCTTAGAATTAGTCTCGTAAATAATTCTAACGTAAGATGATTGGTGTACAAAAGGAAAAAATTAGAAAGAGAAAAAAGAACGAATATGAAATATTATCCTCAATTTCTTTCAATTACGATAATCGCGCGCGCGACCCGTTGGATAATTTTTAATAGTAAGTGTTTCAATTACGTTTATTATCTTTCTATTCCCATGAAATGAATAATCATTCATTTAAAGGATATAAAATGTTTTACGAGAATCGAGAGAGTTTACGTTTAGGTCTGTTGACATTTACTACCATTCTATTCTTGCGCACTGGTTCAATCGTAACCGTGGCACACGCATTATGTTATTGTTTTCTCTACCCCTTTCTTCTCTTCTCTACACACCACTTTTCAACGATTCCCATCGTAACTCCTCTCTCCATTACCAAAATCGAAAATCAGCATCAACTTCGAAAATTTATTACACGATGCGCTGCTACACCGATCTATGCGTATTCCTATACGGCTTTTCAGAAATTTGAAGCTTTGCCTATTTCTGCTCTAATTCGCCAATGACACATGTGGCTTTTTGGCACGTAGTAATACGTTACTATCTGTCTATCTATCGCATCTATCGATCTAGATTACGATACTCACGTTTTAAAGTTTATCTCGAATTAACTTTGACTTTAATTAATAATAACTAAGAAATAATAATCACGTTAAAGAAAAAAGGCATCTTTCAAATATATTCATTATCTTTCGGTAATTCGTAGAATAAAACTACGAGAGAGATAGCCAATTTTGCAATCACATCTTATCAAGAATTGGCGATCTAATTCGAATTTCAAGTTAAGTTTCTACATTCTTTGGCTAGACCCTTTCTTCTTTTTGTTTTTTTTTTTTGATTCATTCCATCTTCTTTTTCGAAAGAGAAAACAAGTAATAAAAATATTTAATAATTCGTATACACATATCCCGCATTATTTTTTTGTCTCATTGAATCAGGTACGTCGGTAATCTGGACCACAGTGTTTCTGAAGATTTGTTGTGTGCGCTGTTCTCGCAAATCGGTGTTGTCAGAGGCTGCAAAATCATCCGAGAGGTAAGAAAAAGATCTTTTCCGAATTAATTTTACTTAAAAAACTACAATTCTTGTGAATTTTTAACATTAATTTGTAACACGTTTGTTCAAATTAAAAAACGTATGTACAAATGTTTCCTGACCTATCAGGAATTGCTAGCTTTTCCTGACTTGCCAGGAATTGCTTTGATCAATTTGTTAACTTGCCACCTAAAAAAGTTCCAGTTTGCCTCTTTTTGACTGTCCTATATCAACGCGTAAAAATTAAAATTATTGCATATTGACGTTAATAACATTTTTTTTTTTTTTTAAGAACATTTCTTACACGACATTTGACCACGCGAATTTAATCAAATTAAATCAATATTTATTTGAAGATGAGAAAGGAATAATAAAGATGAAAAAATAAAAGGACGATGTGTTTTGGGAAAACACAAAGATAAAATGGAGAAAAACTGACGATATGAGAAAAAGAGATTGAGAAGAGAGATGATTCACAAGATAAAATTGTAAAAGCGTCGAAAAATCGTGATTTCTTCGTATTTCTGTTCGATTTCTCCGACGATTTAGTTTTCGGTTTACTTTTCTCCTTGATTTCTCTCTCACGATTTGGTCCCTCGTACTTTTTTCTAACTTCTTTTATTTTTATCTCTCTCTCTCTCTCTCTCTCTCTCTATCTCTCTCTCTCTCTCTCTATCTCTCTCTCTCTCTATCTCTCTCTCTCTCTCTCCCTCTTTCTTTCTTTCTCACACACACACAGATACACATACATGCACACTTTTTTCTCTCACGTTCGTTCATTCGTTCCTCCTTTCACTTCCTACCCCGAGCTCGTTATATATTATTTTTCCTTCCATACCAGTGGGTTTCATGCGCCACGACATACACTCCCTTTCCCCCACGTGCCATACTCTCATGAGACGTAACACACTTGTACGTACCTTGTTCCGAAATTTCTTGCGCACGTATTTTCCTCCCTTCGTGGCTTTCGCATTTCCTCCTTATTCTTTTACATTATATAGACGAATATACACATTCAACGATCTCAAGAATCGTAGTAAATACATTTTAACAAGATATTTGTTTAATCAATCTATTTTCTTTTTTTGTTTTTCATTGATTCGGTACTACGATTTGATCAATATCGTATTATTTCGTTACTTTGAAATTTTAGATTAAGAAAAAAAGTAGTCATGAGATCTAGATAATTGTGATCCGTTTAACGAATTCATTTAGTTCGTCAATAAGCCTTATCTCGCATGATTCGTTTAATTTATCCATTGAATCAAATTGTCCTTACTAAATAATTGTATAACTATTACGTTCTATAAATTGGATGGGTTGCTTGAAATATCGTAAATTTAATTCTGCTTTGTTAGTTCTCGACAGTTTTGTATATACTATTATTATAAGCGGTATGGGAACGAAGGAAGAAGAGTGGGGAAGGGGTGAGGGGGTGGGGTTAGAGGCAAGAAATAAATAGGAGTTATTTTCTCTTCTTTTTTCATTATCATCTGATCATTTCCGACCTATTATATTCCCACCATTTTTCATTTTATATACACACGAGTAGTAAAGTACGCGTTCTCGCTTCTTACTCGTGCCGTTAATTACTTAATTTCTCTAACGATACACTTTTTCTCGGACGAGTCTTTGTTCCAGCAGTAGACGGCGGCGACTTCGTAGTTACGACCCTTAGCACGCCATTATTGCGAGATACCGTAGCGTATTATCGCTGGCACCTTGATGGTCCTTAATAGTTGCAAAGAAAAGCTTTCGAAGACAAGGATCGAGGTATAACGTAAAGGAGAAGAAGAAGAAGAAGAAAAAGAAGAAGAAGAAGAAAAAGAAAAAAAAAACAAAACGAAAGGAAAAGCAAAAGATAGCACGCAGGCACGCAACTCTTTTTATGTGTTCTTCGAATGAGTTTTGCTGGATAGTAAACTTTACGAATTTTTTCTTTCTTTCTTTCTTTTTTTCGATATATCACGAAACCTCATCGTATTGTAAGAAAACTTTAAGAAAGTTAAACTTTGGATTTGAAATCTTTCTTCTCGCATATTTCTTTTAATCTTCTAACATATCTAACACAAATATCGCATTACGAGTGTTATCAGATCGTTTAATAAAATATTTATGATCAACGGTGGGGATACATCGATATAAATCAGTCGATGTATATCTTGACAATGATAAGCAATACTTTTTATTCCTTATAAATAATACGATCGTAAAAGTATTATACGTTGAAATTATTAAATCAGTAAGTATAAATTTCTCCGAATTCTAATCGAAATTAATCAAAATAATCTAAAGTTTTATATTTAACTATCTAATAATATAAATGTCCTGTTGTATAAAAGTCATTAGTCAAAGCCGTTGGAAATAAATTAAAATTTAGAAAAAGAATGAAGAAAAATAATAGATCATTGATCTATTGTATAACAAACATAACAAAGAGAAATGAAATAACGGAAGACAAAGATACGTCGTTAAAATCCCCGAAGTTCGGCATTGTTCTGTCTCGTAATTTTCTCACATTAAAATACACATTGACAATGGCGGAAAGATAGATAGTAGGAGATCGAAAAGGTACTACGGTATTAAAATGGTTCTACCGTGTTTCTACTCTTCCTACTTCGTCTGTGTTATTTCGTAGCGGGTATCGCTTTTGATAGTTAATGCGTATCCAATATTTTATGTATTCCGCATAAGTAGGACGAACGACTATGGGCTAGGTATTTGCGTTTATTAGCTATAAACCCCCCACAGGTAGAGCTCACCGGTGCAGGACGACGGATTTATGGGTCGCCGCGGCTCTTCAACCACGAAAATGGCGGCCAACCTCTCTGAGTGCCGAGGTTTTGCACATTACGCGATACTACGTAAAACCGCTGAAATGGCTTATTCTCTTTCTCTTTCTGTTTCCCTTCATCTATCTTTTTCTATCTATCTTTCGTCGATACGTCTTCGCGAACACGAAGATTGCCCTACGATCGTATAATAGTCTCGTGAATGATGCTGACGCAACGATCTTTCTTCTATTTCTTCTTCTTCTTCTTCTTCTTCTTCTTCTTCTTCTTGCGTTTTACCAAGATCGTCACTCTTTATTATACATGTACAATATATACTATCTTACATCTTTTACTTCTATTTCCTGATCGACAAAATTTATATGCAATTTTGTATATACTAAGTTATTGTCTCGTAAAGGCTACTACTATGTTTGCTTTATACTCAATAAAACGTACGTTTTTATAACGTTGCACTTTACTAAAACGCATTTCGATAAGGAAGAAATAACTACTTTTTTGATGCATTTATTTATTTATTAATTAATTTAATTTATTAATCAATTGTCATTCGTGATAATATATAAAAAGAAAAAAAGGAAAAGATAGAACGATTCTATAATTCTAGTAAGATTGAAAGAAAATCATATTTGTCAAGTTTTATTTATACTTAAATGTACATTTATTTACATTAAATTAAATGTTGGATATCGGTTTTCAGTTTTGATCGTAATTCTCACAATTATTTACATTACTGTGTATTTTCTTCTTAACGAGCGAAAATTACGAACTTCGTTAGAGAGTCCGAGACTTATGATAGCTTTTCTTCGACTTTGCTCGACTAACTTTTTTATCCTACAACTTGTAAATAATTCGTAAATCTCAATAGAGAGACGCGACTCACCCGTTGACATTATAAAATAGAAAAATCTAACAATAAAGCGTAGAAACAAAATCACAACAAATATTTTCGAGTATCGAATATAAAAAAGGATGAAAGGTAGACAACGTGATACGATAGCTCAGGGATATGCGAGAGTTTTGTTCTCTGAAAAGCGTCATTGTGCTGGGGAATATTTTAAGCACGACCACCTCGATCAAAGTGACGCAGCGTGAGGAAGAGACATGGACGCACGATAAATCGAAATTCGTACAAAACGAGCCTGCTCGGTTATTGTTGATTTACACGCTAAGCTTTTCAACATCTGACAATAAAAAACGGACCACCCTGTCAACGGGGGGTTAGTATCCGTGTATGTATACTATTCAGCTTTCATTCTCTCGACTGATTCGTCATATCATATATCATGAGTCTACGAAAAACTGAGCAATGCATTATATTTACATACATTGTATATTTATCAATGAAATTTATAAGAAGACTTTTTTTTCTTTTCTTTTTTGTTTAATAAATTTGTCACTAGATTGTTCTTTCTAGTAGTAATATTTAAAAAAGAAAAAAAAAGATTTGGAAGTGTTAATTAGATAAAAATAAATTATTTATTATTTATTATATAGACCGTTTATTTTGAAAGTGGTGTAAGTCCATTTTTGAAAAAAACATGAGATATCTCGTAGTTCGTGTTCAATTTACTGTAAATTTTTTTATGTATAATTAGTCCGTGTTTAATTTGTTAAAAAATTTTTATTATTTGTACAATTTAAAATTGGTCGGTAAATGAAAATGCATAATCATTGATTATGAAAGTGGTGTAAGTCTATTTGCAGCCCGTAAGTATACATCAGTTTAGTAAAATACGCTTAAAAGTAATGTATATAATCAAATTACATATCGATAAATTAATAGAAACATTATTGGACTTGTATAATTAATGAATTTTTTTAAATTAACCAATATGCAAACCTTTAATTTTCTCGAAACAACAGAAAATGGACTTACACCACTTTCAAAATAGACGGTCTATATTATTAAAATTAATAAAAATTATAGTGGTCAAAAATGATGGGTGTGTATCTTAAATTTCGCTGTTGCTAAACTGAAAAATCGTTTTAAAGTTTAATAAACGTTATTACTTTTTCATCATCTTCTCTTTACGATTTCAACTCCTATCAGGTAACTGACAGACTCCAATTTTCTGAGCAACTTCTCTCTGTGTTCTCTCTCTCTCTCTCTCTCGCATTATTCGCACACTCTGCACGAGATTTATATTGTATGCCCGCGAAGATCTACGCGAGGTACGTTTTCGCGATATGTGACGTTCCCTCGGCCGTGCCTACGAATAGATAAGTTCGTGATTTGTTTCGGCGTTGGGATTAATAGATCAAGGGTGATAACTGTTTGCCAGAGAATCTGGCGTGTTTTTATTCAAATATTGATAAGAGTAGTGGAAATCGATATTCGTTAAAGATACTTTATAGACTAATTTATTTTTATCAAATGAAAAATAAAACAAACAAGATTAAATCGATCGATTAATCGATCAATCGAAATAAAATTCAATTCTCCATATTTCCATCGTGTCTATCGTACAATATAATATTTATTTGAAAATCGAACGTTTAATTAAATAAATATATTGTATATATTTTACATTTAAATACAATATTTTTTATTTTAAAAAATAAAACAAAAAATATAATTGACAATTTGGTTTAACGATTAAAAGAAATATATTGGGGGGAATATCTGTCATACGTGAAATCCATACAAAAGTCACATATATATATTTATATACTTTTCTTCCCCTTTCTCTCTCCCTCTTTCTCTTTCTCTCTTTCTTTCTCTTATGAAACCGATATTCTCTTTTCTTAAAGAAAGGTTCGCAAAGACGTCTCTATCATTCGTCCCATATTCATCCTTATTTCATCTCGGTGGTATCCTCGGCTACCGTACCGAAACGTGTCTCCCATATAGAGGAAGTTAAAGTTGAGAGCCAGCGCATCGTGACTTTGGCGAATTTCCAAAGAGTAGGAGGATTGAGGGAAAGAGAATTCTCATGTCTCTTGGCTTGTCGGCGTCGCTCAACTCGAACGACGTTGCCGTCGTCTTCGTGGCTTCCTCGTCAGCCGAAAAAAGAACAAATTTTAATATGAGACATCGAATTACGTGGCTAAAAGTCTATTCTTCAATTGATAAGATTACGTTGTCTTAAGATTTAACTTGTCCTTTTTTTTTTCTTTCTTTCTTTCATTCTTTTTGTTCATTTTATTTTGTTATCATCTTTGATATAACAAATTTAATCTAAAAAATTTACTAATTAACAGTTATAAGAGGATTATTTTATTCTACTAATGTGTAAGTTGTCGTTTAGGATTCGTTGTTTTTTTTTTTGTTTTAGTTGTTTTTATTCTCTCTTACTATGTTATTTATATATTTCTCTCTTTATATAACAACTATCTACCATTACTTTTGTCTGTAATCTCTATTATTTGCGCGTTATTACAACGGGAATTTAACGCCCGAGCATGGAGGTTTCTCGCTCGCGCTTAATTTCCGTAACAACCAGTATCACGGAAGGATAGCTTCATTTTAGCCGTTGATCTCCGACTTCCGGTACCCTCAGTAGAACGCCAAGCATTTCTTGCTCATGCCAACGATGTTATGTATTCACGAAGCCGACTTGGAAGGAAGTTCGCGAAAAGAACGACCGAGAAACGATGCTCCTGTTGTCGTTTAGGATGCCGACCACTAACGTTTTACCTCGATGCTTACGAACATTATGAAAATGATCTTAATCTTGATTATTCCATTAAAATAGAGTCGAGTATGTAATGTACAAAGTAAATTGTGTTGTGTTTGAATTACAGGAAAGCGTTTATGTTCGTTTCAATTATACATGAAATTATGGAATTAAATTCTATCTAAAATTAATGTACGAACAAAAACGAGTAAAATGTTTTATACAAAAGATTGGACTCTTGCTAAGCTAAATGAAAATAATGATAATATTTAAAAAATAATAATGTAAATGATGATGATGATGATGATGATGGTAATAGAACAAACGGTGCATTTTTCTTCATTTTTATTTTACCTTTCATATATCTAAATAATTACGCGAATGTGAAAAGAAAATTCACGGTATAGGCTCTAAACGTAAATTAGAAATAAAAAAAAAAGATAAGAAAATATGCGATGTTTAGAGAATTTACTTGAAGGTCGAATGAAAAACCTAAGTTCCCCTCTACCCCTGATTCTCTTTCATATAGTTCATATTCCTTTCGCGTAGCACTACATCAGAGGGCATTCAGGAAACCGCAGGAAGTCCATCCATTGAAAGGGCTGGATTTTCACTCCGGACAATTATTCCGGTAATTAACGTTGGCGGGCCATAAGTACACCGAGCGACCCTGAAGGGCCGAGCCAGCGGAGTTTATTACAAAGATATACGAGCTCTACTGTCCGACACGCTCGTGCTCGTGCTCGTGTTCGTGTTCATGTTCGTACTCGTGCGGGCACACGTTTACGTCTACGACGACGACGACGACGACGACGACGAAGCTGGTGGCCCGACCCGGCCCGCCTGGAGCATTCGAGTTATTTCCACGGATGATGCATGCCTTGAAAACTATACCGATCGTTTGTACAACGCGATACGTTATCGCGTAGCGGACACGATAAACGGGGTTATGGCTACGCGATGCGATGGGACAAGAACTTGTAAGTTCGTCTTCTCTCTCTCTCTTCTATCTCGATTGGTGTTCGTGAAAATATTATAAAGATAAAAATGGAAAAGAAAGAATATTTATAACAACTGATATGAATCAAAAGAAAAAAAAAAAAAAAAAAAAGATTTCTCACCGATCTTAAAAATTATTATTCGATCGTAATTAAGTCGGTATATATGTATATATACATATATATACGTAAAAATCGTGTTTTAAACGACGGGGCAAGCCGGAAGACGGATCGACGTCGTGTTTTATGAGCCCGAAGCTTGGCGCGATTCGGAAAGTTTTACAGCCTGGTCACGGAAAATATCCATATTTCTTCCGATAAGCCGCAACGCACGCCCGGCATGGTAGGTAACTAGTTGCCCCCCTGTTGCCGTACGAAATAGTTTTAATGAATTATTTCATACTATGATGGGAAAATTAACCTGGGGCGACCTTAAGGCGGTGCTAAAGCACCAAAGTCTTCTTTGTTATAAATCGTTCCCTTTAACTATACGACGATGATAACTACGACGACAACGACAAAGACGAAAACAATGATGACGACAGTTCAAATTTATCTACAATACGAAACATTTCTATTATACGTCAACAATATTCGCGATAACATTTAGATGTATTATATCTTAAAAATGAATAACGAGACATACGGTAAATAAGTAAAGAGACGAAAGTCAAATGCGTTTTATTCGATTCGTGCCGATTTGGTGTCTCAAATGTGGCCCTGATCCAAGTTTGGAAAACGCCACGCCACCACGGTGGTAGCCTCGTATCGGTTATTCTTACGTTTTCGTGCCAGAGACTTGTGGAGTTGCTTTTGGCCCATAGCTTAGGCACAAGTCGAACGTCGTTACGATAGTCGATCGGAGAAAAGCTCGCTCGGTTGGTAAGGGATGCTAAGATCTTTCTACGAGAAAGAAAGAGAAAGGGAGATAAGGCGAGGCTTTGCAATAAAACGATAAATCAGGCGAACGGAAAAATAAGGGGGTAAAATAGAAAAAGCTTGTAGAGTAGATTTGGAGCCGGGCCAGTCAAAGGCCGACTCGTTCGCGTGTTCACCCTTGCTTTTTCTCTCTCTCTCTCTCTCTCTCTCTCTCTCTTTCTCTTTCTCCCTGCCTACCGGTTCTTTCTATCCCGTTCATCCACCTCTATTTTCTTCGGTACTCTCTTTCAGCACGCGGTTTTCGCGTTCTCCTTTACCTCTTCGAATCCGTTCACGACTCTCCAACACGAATGAGACTCTCTCTCTGTTACGCGGTAGATTCGGCTTTTCTCGCCTTTTCCTTTTTCGACGCTTCCCTATTCTCCGTATATCTACCTTACTCTACCGAGCCCCTTTTACAGAGGAAGCCGGGATCCATACACTAGCCCTCCCCCGTTACCCTTCCACGATTCACCTCGTAAATCGTAGCAGCGGCAAATAGTTCATAAATAAAAGCCGACGTTCCCGTGGCGTTTTAACTTGAGCTCGCTGGCTCAGAAATAAGTCCCTTGTACTTTTTCCTTTTCTTTCTCTCTTTATCCCTCTCTCTCTCTGTTTCTTCCTTTTGTCTCAAACTTTTCCGCCTTAGCCTTTCCCTTTGTATCTCTCCTTGATTTCTTCTTCTTATTTCGTTTTTCTCCTTTGAGCTTCATTTTACTTATTTCTTCAGGATCGATCTCGAGGTTCCCTCTAATCTTCATCTCGCTTCTTGTCTTTTCTCCTTGAATTTGATTTGGATGCTTCTCGAGATAAGAAGGTTCGGGCCTTAAATACTTACGTTTAGAGTAAATGCAATTTTTAAAACATATCTGCAATATATACTGAGATTTCCAGCATTTTAGAGATTGCGTTTCGACGTTCGCTTTATTAATTTTACGAAGAGAACTTTGCGTGCCGGTGGAATCGTTCGAATCATATGTTTATAGTGCGCACATTCAAAACTTCATTTCTCCCGAGGGGGATTATTTTATTTCTTTCTCTATCTCTACATCTCTCTATCTTTCTCTCTCTCTCTTTCTCTTATAGTACTCTTGCGTTGTCTGCACGATAATTATAAAAGTTTATTAGCCGTCAACTCTGCCGGAATAATTTCTGTCTCCCTTTCTCTTTCTCTCATTTATTTATTTTTTTTTACTTTGAAACGTTAATTAAAGAGAGTACCGTGGTATTTATTTAGAGATTCTTACGGGTTCTTAAAATAAGAGAAGCTATATTCTTTTTTGTCGGACACTGAACAAGATATAAGTATAAACGTGTTATAACGTGGGATATCTGAAAGCAGTGGGGAATTTTTAAAAATTAGTTTTCTTCCTTGACAAACGGAGCTCAACTTTGCCACCGTCGTCGTTGTCGTCCTCGTCGTCGTCGTCGTCGTCGTCGTCGTCGTCGTCGGTTTTACGAAATGAAAAATGTTATTGCTGTCGCACGTCACGCGACTCTCATCTCGCGTGATTACGTTTGCGTCTGTGGCTCGTTCTGTTTTATACGTGTCGTTTGCCGGTAAAGAATTTTTCTCGCGGTCTACAATAAACTTTTCTTTTTCCCTAATATTTTTTCCTACTCGACCACAACCCACCGAAACTGTTTCGTGCCCTTTTCCATATCGGCCTTTCCCACTTTAACTCGAGCTTTAGCTCGTAATACCACCCGATACACATTCGGATTTCCTCGCTTTTCTTTTTTCTCCTTTTTTTTTGTTTTTTTGTCCAGCGGATTTTCAGTCGGCGACCGACAATTAATGCAAATTTTATAGCCATGCTACTACAAGCACGTATTCCGATGCAATAACTTGGCTTGTCCGTTTCCGTTCGCAAGCTGTTCACGCTGACGCGATTAGAATTAATTAATTACATCTCCAGTCGATTTTTTAACGAATTTCCCATGTCCATTTCTCGACAAATCCCACGTTAGAAGGTCATTTGACTTAAGAATTTATCTACGTGAGTAATTTCATATTCCGATCTTCATAGTCCGATATCTTGTTAAAAGAAGAAAAAATGTTTCTAAAAATCTGCGTATCTTACCACTATGTTCTTTCTATTATAACATTAAAGAGGATAATCTTTCGCGTAAGAAGAACTTTGAACAAAAAAAGAAATAAGTTCCGTTTCTGTTTTACAGATAAAAATATAACTATTTACATGTGACATTCTCGATGACACGAAGTTCGATAGAAACTATTTTATTAAAAAGCTAATATTTTTGTGTTTGTTATATTAAATGACTCTACATTATTCTTTATAAAAAAAAGTGTCTACCTGCGAATTTAGATAATTTTTTAATATGTTGTAGTTTTCGTCATTTTAAATAAGTGACTATTACAAGCATAGTTTTACACAAATTTTGGAAGGTTAAATTTTAATATTTAAAAGTACAAAATTTTCAATTAAATATATGTGACCATTCACTACACGTGCATGCGTGCGTACGTGTGTCGGCATATGTGTCACACCAGAGATAAGTATTACACGATTTATCACTCTTGTAGCATTTTTTGACCCTAAATCCTATCTGCTGTGAATGTGCCAGTGCACGCTTAAATGTGTATTTGTCTGTATGTAGAAATGCGTGGATTTTTATAAACGAAACAAAATATTATGTATGTTTGTCATACATTAATATTTTACTATATGTCGGATGTCGCATATAATTCATGCCGAATACAAACAAATACCATTATGATAGGAACATATTTACCATATTTTCGTACAAATCATATTAGGTAATATTATATCATGTAATTATAAAAAAAAAACCCACTATATACACATTAGCATATTATTACTTGCATTGCTGTTATATTTTATCCTATATATGTATATAATCCTATCTGTATACATATCGAATTATTTGCTTTTTAGTATCGTTGCATATCCAATCCAAATACTTACACACTGTCTAGCTGTTAAATCGTACATCATATACCAGTTATCAGTAAACCTATTGGATGTTCAAAATAAAACGTTGCAAATGCTTATATTATTCCAGAAAACGTGATATTTTGAATAAAATTTGTTTAAATAAGAGTTACAATATATACAAAAAAATTAGCCAAATTCTTAAGAAAGATATTTTCTTATAGGAATTATATTAAATTGTTTGATTTTGAATGACGATTAGTGCAATAAATATATTATTCCAGAAGCACAATGATCGTGTATTCCATAGATCATAGATATATTCAGAAATAGAGGAAGATAAAGAGAGAGAGAGAGAGAGAGAGAGAGAGAGAGAGAGAGAGAGAGAGAGAGAGAATTCGTCGCGTGCCGATACAAAGCCACTTCGAAATTCCGCGTGATCCTTGCATATCTGCAGTCATTAAGAGGAACCATGTCAAATTTCACATGACTCTATTCAACGCACGTACCACCGCAAGTATTTCGAAATGAACGCTTTTATAACTTGCATGGCCTGCGCTAGTATATGACCAAAAATGAATGGTTTCATAAAAATTTAGGCAATCCAATAATTTCATACATGCAATTTGATTAACATGCAATTTGATTAACATGCAATTATAAGGGATCGTATTATTCGCGATTTGAGAATGTTTCACGTAAATTCATATAGATATATCTTAAAGGATAATTGAATGAACCCAAATGATATATCATTAATACATTGAACATCGGCACTTAAAATACTTGTCTTATGAAGAAACATATACTGACTTTTAAATTAATTTGTACAGAGTGATCGTTGATCCGATCTTTTACACAGAACAATAACTACGTTTAGAAAAATGCTTAATAAAAATAAACCCAAGGGGACCAGCGTTCAATGTACTAAGATTAAAAACTTGTTAATTTCGTTTAAAAATATTAATGATGATGATTATTTTGAGATGTAGAAATTAAAAGAAATGTTCGTTTAACATTAGAGAAAGTTTACATCCTACTTTTGATTAATCCGAAGAAACTTTGGTAATGTGGTTAGAAGAACGTAACCCGGAGATGCGTTGCTTAAATATCGATGTAGTCGAAGTGAGAGCGATCATCGGGTGTGGCACGAAGAAGCGTTTGAGATGAGGACAGGTGAAGAGGACGGATACGAAAAACTCAGAGAGTCCGAAGAAACCGGAAAAGGAGGCCGAGAGTAGGAGGGAAGTAATCGACGATTGAGAGTTTCGTGTACGGACCATCGACTTTCTTTTCAACAAACAGGTTTTACCTTCCAAATATGTTCGACCTTGAAGACTCGATCCGAAAATCGACTCAGTTCCTTCAAGAAGAATCTTCACTGAATTTCTATTTTTACTATACGATTTTTATATATGTGTGTGTGTTTGCTTGTTTTTTTTTTTTAATAGTAAAATATTTAATTCTATACACCGTTAAATAATACAAACTATGTTTATCATATAAATCTTTCTTAAATGAATTTTTTTCTTTTTTTCTTTTTTTTTTTTTTTATTTTTTAAGAACGTGACGAAACATTCGTATTTAACTAAAAGCCATACAGTCTGGCTGTAGAATATATATAAATTGTGTTATTCTTTCGAACGTTCATATATTTGTTCTGAAATTCGCGCTTATATGTTCGTTACATGATTACTTCGTACAAAATGTTAGGGACACAAAAGCAAACTTTCACTGTTGCTCGTTCCACTAACTTCTGACATTCCAGTCCACACGAATTTTCAAGTTTGCGTATTCTCACTATGGCAAACTTTCTACGCGTAAACTCGCGCGTCGTTGGTTCTCCAATTAGTCGTGCTTAATTTCTCAAATTATTTACCAGCGTTAGTCGGCCTTGCAAGATCTAACCAATTGAAAGAAAAAAGAAAGACAATTATTAAATGTGAAGGAAATATGATCGAAATGTCTTCGAAATTACTTCGAAATTATACTTCGTAAATTATTCATCATCGGTCGATTGTGAAATATTATTGAAATAAATTCGTAAAATGACGAAATGAAAATATTATGAGCAAATATTTTAATGAGAAAGGATTACGTTCTAGACGACAAACTTAAGCGGAATAATGTTGATTTTACGTAAAAGGCGAAATTGAATAGTAGCTTTCGCGCGTTAAAATAAAGGAGACAAAAAAAAGGGGAATAAAATCGAGTAAAGCGTCTCGCGTATCAAAATGATATAAAAAAAGAAAAAAGAAAAAAAAATAAACAAAAAGAAAAACAAACAAAAAGAAAGAAGCGTAACGTTGAAAAAGCGGGGAATGGGAGTACTCTCGTTTCAAGAAACATAAGGATCGGATAATGAGAGAGTATTGAAGTATTCATGGGAAGACGATGAACGTCAAAAGGTCTCGGCACTTGGGTACTTTTCCAAAGCTCATATTACTTCACCAAAAAGTAACAAAGAAAGAAAGAGAGAGTGGGTGTGAAGGAAGAAATGAAAAAAAAAAAAAGAAAAAAGGGAAACGTATGCTCCCAAGTCAGTATTTACGGGTTCAAACAAAATAGAATAGAAGAAAACTTGTAGCATTTCTAATAGAAGACGTACGTAGTCTCGATAGACAAGCCTTCACTAAATCGTTTCGTAAGAGACAGCGTTCCTTTGGATCCGCTTCCCTTGCTTGCACGGAGATCCATCTAAAACGGGGGATCTTTCGATTTAAAGTCTCCCCAAACGTCATGATGAGAGTAGCTACGCGGATGGAAGTTACAGTGGTAGGTAGAACCGTAACTCGCGATGGTGGATACGAAAAGGATAGGAGACGTAGTTTCGTTTGCTTTCGAAGTTGCTTTTGGATAAGAAAGAAACAGAGAGAAACAAGAAGAGAGAGAGAGAGAGAGAGAGAGAGAGAGAGAGAGAGATAAATTCGAGAAAACGAAGAAGATGGAGAAGAAGAAAAGGAAGAGGGGAGACAAGGAAGCAAGGAAGCAAGCAAGCAGACTGGCAGGCAGAGGAGGCCCTTTTCGCTTTTCCTGGAATTTTATCTGTCTGAGGAAGGATACCACCGTCTTAAAGGGTACGCGAGGCGAGGGGTAGGAGAAGAAGAAGAATAAGAAGAATAAGGAGGTGGAGGCTATAAGACCGGTTCTCTAAGATAAGGCAAGACGCGGATAGGAGTTCGTCCGTCACTGCAACGAAATTCCGTCCGCAATCTCCGAAGGAATCTTTGCTATCCGGGTAGCCACCGGGTGCTCAGGCAACAACCCTGTACTCCTACGGCCTCGTTTCAACCCTCAACGTTGCTCGCGTACTCCAGGAAAGGCGCGCAAGGATGGGTCAGCTGCTGGAGGGTGAACGTTACTGAAGACGAGAATGAAGAAATAAGAACGTGAGAAAGAGAGAGAGAAAGAGGGATAGAAAATTTTCACAGTGGGTGAGACGAGGAAGATCAGATAAAGTAATAGTTTCATTTTACGAGGAGAGAATGTAGCTAGCTAGCTAGCTAGAACGCGAAACCTTTTACTATTTCTCGAGCAGAACAATCGACTATTCGCGATTCCCCTTTTCTCTTTCATTATTTCAAACATCTTGGAGCTCCTAGCTTACTTTTAACATCTCTTATTTTTATAACATAAAACGCGCAATACGGACATTAAATGAGGGCTCCTCATCTCATTTCCGTTAGGTATCAAAACAAAAATTGTATAATATTTTTTATGAATTTTCAGTTAACTCGCATTAAAAGTCGTGTAAATGTATACTTTAATGAGACGATTAAAGACTCGCTACGATCTTTGGTAATTTTTTTTTGTCGATTATCATCGCGTAACATTACATCACGGTTTTTTCTTCCTCGTTACTTAAGTTAAGATTTTTACAAGAAATGTTCTAGCCCGATTAGTCACTATTAATGGCGCCATTGTTCTCACGAGTTCTTAATACTTACGATATTAACGTCGTGATAATTACTTTTCTGGGAAAAGTAATAAGAGAACTGAATTTCTCTCTTTCTCTTCCTGTTTCTTTTTTTAAGGAAATCGATGCGCCGGATTTGGTTTTTGCTCGATCATAAATTCTTGAGATTTGCATACTCTCCGATTCGAAACAAGGTCGTACATGAGTCGGTTGTGTAACGAGATACTGCTTTCCAAGTTTATCCCTACGTATACCTACGGATACGATTTCTTGGACGGTTAATTAGATATTGGAATCACCGTCTATAAAAATCGTTTAGTTCTTGACTAGAATTCTAGTATACCATCATACAGAATTAAAAAAAGAAAAATCGTTCTACGTTAAATCGAGCATCCGAAGATTAACGTACATTTCCAATGTACATTTTAACCTACATTCGTTGGCCACATTAAAATCACACTTTAGGGATTTAACTAAGCATAAAGCGATCGAGTTTTCACGATTTAACTTTGCAATGAGATTCTAATTTTTATGACTTTATTATGCCAACGTGGATACGTTACTCTCAAGAGGAAACCTTATCTCTTTTCTGGTTAATATTTCATAACATTAGCTCACTTAGCAGGAATAATGATTAATAATTTTGTCCCTTTTTCTACCGACTTAAGGAGGGTTGTTGAACTCGAAACGCGATCTATTTTCTCATCGCTCTTTAAATCCTATCGAATTTCGACGCCTCCTCCCTTCCCACCCCCTTCCTAGGCTGCGCGTTAGCATGTTCGGAATATATATTTTCTGTTCCTTATTCAGAAAAAAAAGATAAAAAGTTATATTAAGGTACTTTAAATATTGCATGCACGTATCTTCCGTTTCGAACAATTGCTTTGCCTGCATCAAATGCTTGCTAGAAAGAAACCATGCCGAAACACTCGGACTCGAAGATTCGAAGAAAGTATTTTCGGTGCGTGCCATGTCGTTTGAACGTTTTGCGCGTGACCGGAGTAGTATCTTGTCTTATCTTTCTCTTTCTCTTACCTTCTCCTCATTTTCTGTCCTCCTTTCTCTCACCGTATGTTTCATTCGAGATCCGGAAAGAGGAGAAGATGCGTAGGTATTACGCGTCTTCTTCCAAGAAGATAAGAGACGTTCAGACATCGTGCGTAAGCAAATAACACGCCTCTGGTATTTCACTTTCTCCGATCGTTGAGGTATTTCTATTTGAAACGTACAAAAGAAAAAATAAGAAAATAAAAAAAGAATAAAATAAAAGTGAACGAATAAAAGGAGTCACGAGGATGTCATCTTTTTATTTTTTTTTATTAAGTACAACCATTTCTTCTCTATAAATCATAAAAATAATAAAATAGAAAATCATTCGTTCAACGTTTTATCTCTCTCTTTAAACTCTGGAGATATTTTAAATTGCTACTTTCGTTGGATTGGAAATTTTGAAATTAGAAATCTCCAAAATAGCAAAAGAAAGAAAGAAAGAAAGAAAGAAGGGGGAGGAGGGAAAAAACGGAAATGTGATTTTAAAAATGTAGAGATCGGGTCCTCCATTCACTTTAGAACGTGTACATCCATACTAAGCGAGCATAAGTAAGAGCTCGTTACTAGGGAACGGATCATTGAGCGGCAGGAGACTTTGTTCGCGCATCGATCTCGTCAATGCACCGACTCAAACCCGATTTCACGCTCCGTATCGTCGACTAACGGAAGGGTCGAGAAATCTGGACAGTCTGGTTACGGTTAAGATGAGATAGGCTTCTCAGGGTATCCCTTGGACGGTCCTTCCTTCGTGGGTTCATCTTGTTAGATCGTTGAATTAGTTGGGATGCGTTTGAGAAATCGAATCGTGAAACTTTCCTTTCCCCAAACCCAAACGAAGATTCGATCAGCCGAACATCCAAAACGTGTAACAAAATAATAATAATAATAATAATAAGAGACACGAGGGAAAACGTTGCGGTTAAGCGTCGTAGGTATACGCGAGTACGAATTTATGGGCTGGTCTTTAAATCGAAAACGTTAGTATTCTGGTAGTATAGAAGTTTTCGAGACAAACGATCGAAGGCAAAGCAGACATTAGCGAGGCTATTTTCTTACTTCGATCGTTCCTATTTTATGGAGTCTTTATTCAAAAGTTGTATACTCGACTCGACTCGACTCGATTCGATTCGATTCGCGAAAACTTCTTTTTCTACGTATTTTTGCGAGTAAGTTGAATTTAAGGTGAAATTAAATTTGGATGTTTCTCGTAGCAGACGATATTATGTGTATTCGGTGAGATGGAATTATTTTTTTTTTCTATATTCTAAACACGTTCAATCGAATCTTAAATCTTACATAACCATATACCACAATGTATATTATATTACTGTATGTATGTATTGATTTCTTTCTTTTCTTTTTTCTAACCACGAAATCGTACGACCTACTTATTTGGAGTTAAGAAAAAGAGGAAACCCCTTCTTCCCATAAAAATGAAACCAAAGTAGAAGGTGCTTCGATCGAACTAGAATAAAATATTACACGTCCCTAAGAAAGAAAGAAAGGGGGAAAAAAAAAAAAAAAAAAAAAAAGGATGTTTGAAATAATATTATAGCCGATGCGTATGTGGGTCATAAAAGGGCCTCGGGGAGTGTGTCAAGAGCCACTCCGCAAGTGAATGGCACTTTGACTCGCCAATAAGAAAGCGGTCCAAACGCGTGAGGTATTCGAAATCGAGTTGGTTCAATGCGACGAACGTGATGAATTTTTCGTCAAAGAATATCACCGAGATAAGATTTGATTCAACGTTTTTATTTCCGATGATTCACATATCTTACTTAAAGCGCGGGACAAGCAAAATTCGTTTATTAAGACGAGTTGTAATGAATTTTTATTAACCCAGCCAAGCTCGACATTCAATTACAAGAGAAGAAGAGAAAGAAGAAGAGAAAAAGAAAAAAATAGATAAGAAGAAAAATCTCTTTCCGTGCTTGTGTATCGTAATAACGCGTCTTCATGCTCAGCGACTTGTGAAATGATCTAATTTCATAATCTTTACTTTCCCATTTTCATTATATTATATCATTTCTTCGCAAATCATGTACTACATTCTAAGCTATTGATACACATAATTTTATTAACAAATTCTAACAACGATTATCATATTATCATTTCAATGAAAAGTATAACAACGAACGATATAGAATTCGATAGAATTATTATAGACGTTTGTTTTATTCCCAAAATGCAATACAGATTTCATTTCCTTGGAATATATCAAGAATACTGTTATTCGTCGGCGAGACGATTCTCTAGCTTGCTTCGAAGACGCATGTCCTTGGAATCCGGTGACTTCGTTTCGTTTTCGCGTTGGCATTGCATCAACCAGGATGCAGAATGCATAGCAATTGCACGCGTGTTCTTCTAGTCGATACCATCTAGGAAAGACATTGTCGATTCAACGAGGAGAGGATTGTTTGAAACGAAAGTTCACGTACACATAGATCAACTTGCGTTGTCATTGGAGAAAGAAGAAAGAGAGAGAGAGGGAGAGAGAGAAAGATAGAGAAAGAAAATTTCTCTGATATGAAATTCCGTGGATGCACAATCCAGCACTGTGATATCAGCACTAGCTAGCTAGCTAGCTTTAATGCTTCCTAACTGTCTTTCTCTAGCTCTCTCTCTCTCTCTCTCTCTCTCTTTCTTTCTCTGTGGTTCTCTTGCTCCCTGAATCCTGTGTTGCACGATCCCCCCAATGCCGGTTCTAATGCGCATTCGCTTTTTGCGTTCTCGTAGAAGAGCGCGTCTGTTGAGGTCGACTCGTAAATATTGCTCGGTGTTCTCTATCTCTGTTTCCTCGTATTTATAATACACATATAATGCACGTAAAACAGAGAACGCACGTGCGCGTAATATGTTCGCGAACTCTCGAAATGCCTTTACCAGTAGAATCAACGCCCGCTTCATAATCTGCTTTTCCTGAGATGGTTAGAGGTAAAGTCATTGAATTTAGACATTGTATTAATTAATAGTTTACTATAATACATTCAATAGATCGTCTAAAGTATATTTGAAATTTTATTACATTTTTTTGAATACTATATATTTTGAGAGATTGAATCTTCTATATTATATTATTCAATATTTAATAATAATTATAAAATTATATTTAAATATAATTTTGTATCTATTAATATAGAGTATAATTTATATAGAAAAGAAAATGACAGAGAAATATGTTGTAAAATAGTGAGAAATGTTTATTTTTCTATCATTATTTTTTGTATAGATTATATCGTATTATATTATAATAATAATTATATTATTATAATTGTATAACGAAGCGTGTTTTTTTAAATAAGTACCTTTCTGATATAAACAATAAGAAAAGATAACAAGACTTATTTTTTTAACATCTTTATTTTTACACTAAAGGCTGGAACCTTGATCTTTTTTTCAATGTAATTTCAAACTATATTTTAGGTATTAAGTATATATTAAATTTGTTAATCACTCCAGTACGGCCGTTTGGCCGTACTTTATTCTTCATCGTGCACGTTTGTATGGTCACCTTTAAATTCTCTAACCTATTTTCTTACCATATATAGCGTTTTCTCCGTACACTTGACTAATCTATTGATGAATTTCAGCTGCTTTCACGTCTCTTGCATTTAGGAAACGAATTAGGAAATCGGGCGGCAAATTCCTAGGAGAATGGAATTTGGAATCTGGTTTTATGATACGATAAGTGACTTAATGCAGTTAAAAATTATGTTGAAAAAAAAATTAAGATCCTGGTTTTCATATAAAAATAAAGGTATTACAAATAAATGTTCTTTTTTTTTATATCGAAACGTTATTTATTTAAAAAACACCCTTAGTAAAATATTGAACAATTATGTAGAAGGCGTTGCGGTTAATTATTTCTAAAATACATTAAATAATAAAATGGAGATTTAAGTACCTTTACAAGATAAGTATTTGTCTATAAAATGTTGAGATATCGATTTCATTTTATCGATAGTATGTATATATATTTAAATAAAAATAGAATATTTTTCCGATTAAAATAGTTTTTGATTAAATTCTTTACGACTATTATAGTTAGTTCCGAAGTTATAATCTTAGAATTATGACCATTCATAATTCGATAACAGAAGTAATAGCGGAAACAGTATTTAAGCGGCACACAGCAGAACGAAAAGGTAAATTACAGGTATTTATAATATATAGATCAGTAGATAAGCTCTATAGAAATAAAAATAGGTTAATGCCAACGTAAATATATCTGTTACATACATCAGAATATTTCTAGAAAAAAAAGTAATAAAAAACTTCAAAAATAAAAATTATTTTAAATATTAAATTTTTCTCTAATATCTTCAGATTATAACGAGATATTATTTGAACTAAATTGTTATTATTTCGAAACAATTTTTTGCAACATATTTCTTTGAAAAAATTACGACTTACGAACAATGTTTACCAACGATTTGTTATAAAAAGGTTGTTATAAACAATATTTGATTGATTTTTAAAGAAACAAGAACGTTCCTTTGCACCGACAAAGTACTTTTCTCAGCATGTCTCGGTAACAAATCGCTATTTGCATTCCAAGGTAATGCATTCGAACACACGTGAGTAGCAAGAAGAGCGAAGGTAGAATTTCCTAAAGGCAAAGATGAGGAATTCTCTTGCATGGAATACTCCCTTTAGTTATACCTTCTTCGTCTTCGTCTTTGCATGAGTTCCTTTCACCGATCCTTTACCACTACCTCGACTATCATCGAAATCTACTTTTATAGTCGCCTGGAAGACGCAAACTTTTGTCTTAAGAGGGTGGCATTCAAATTTGCGTTTAAAAGAACAAGCCGGCTTTATTTTATGATCAGTGTCAAGGGAGACTCAGCACTTGAGAAAAAGATGAGATAGAAAGAGAGTGAGAGAGAGAGAGAGAGAGAGAGAGAGAGAGAGAGAGAGAGAAGGAGAAAAGAAAGTTTGACCCTCGTTTACACTTCTTTTTATGTTGTTTTTTCTTATTAAAATTTTAGAAAATAATTTTTAAAAACAATTTTACTTATTACGCAATATCGTAACTACCATAAATTCATCAATTACAAAATTAAATTAATTTTTAGTCAATAGCTTAGTCATGTTGAATTATTAGTTTTCGGTTGATCAATTGAAATCAAGTTAATAACACGGATGGGTGACCCGTTCGAGAAACAAAAGTCAAAAAGAGGTGATAAAAAGAGATGACTTCTTTGGTAGTATTGAATAATTGGATAATGTGTTAGTAGAGAAGTGACTTGAACTCGTGAAAGGGAGAGTAGAAACGACAATTATGAATCAATTTTCATTCTTCTCATATTGAGTATTGCATATGTTATAGCAATATTGTATATAATAAAGCGGAAGATTTTTCGTAAGATTAAATTAAACGTATAATGAGATTTATAAAGGTCGAGGATTTAAAGAAGCCGGATTTGAGAACAGATAATTTCTATTTAGCTGTTGTGCAATTACAATTATTAGCGCGTGTTACGTTGAGTTGCTCATATCGTGACCGGTAGTATGTCGATTTCTACGGAAGTTGCTTGTATCTCTTCCAACGTTGTAGAATCCTAGAATCATTGATCGTAATGGAAAGGGCAACGCCAGAAGCTTAGAGATATATGTATATTGCTTTTCACCAAACGGGAGAATGTAATTTCTATGTTTTGGATTTGGAAAGGTTTGAGAGAGTTCATGCGCGATATAATGCACTTCTTTATTTTTGGAACTTGTAACAATGTATTTGACTAATTGGGTTATATAATTGTTACATGATATTTATGTATTGTTATTTGTTATCGTATCTCTATTTACTGTTACGTCTAACAATAAGTTAGGGATCATTAGTATCGTAATAAGACTCAATTGTTTTATCGAACTGTTTGTGATTGAATAAAAATAAATTATCGGAGAGAGAGAGACAAACAAATGGTACGTTTGATCTACAAATTTCCTTCTTGCTTTTATTATACGTACTTAAATGGAAATTTAATTAGAAAAATGCCTAAGACATTTGCCTCGACTGTATGACTCTAATGAGCAATGTATTTTTTATTTTCTTATTGTATTTTTTTTAGCGAATATCAAGCGAATTCTAAGAGGCAAATACTTTGTATGGTAATATATGATGATCTTTGAAAGAAAATTCTATGGAGTACAAGGGCAACTTACATGCACGTTAACACCAGCATCTTCTAAACGATACTTATGACACTGAGTAACACTCATCAGAGACTATTTCGTATCGTTGACAGCAAATAGCAATTTGCATTGAAAACCAATGCACCTCGAACATGTCGGAAGAGATTAGGATTGGTCGAATGTGAATTCCCTAAGGGCAAATGTGAGCTTTCCTATCCTCTCTCTCTCTATATATATCTCTCTCTCTTTTTCTTTCTTTTTCATTTCGTTTCGTTAAGCTCGTCATTCGTGTCTATTTTGACGGGACTAGAGAAAATTTTTTCTTTTTTTTTTTTTATATTATCCCTTCGTCCATCTATTCTTCTTCCTCCATCAGTCTATATCTTTCTATCGTGTCTCCATTTTACAACGAGTGATCGCAATTGGCGACCGACCGGATTTTCCGGAGAAAGGGACTACTATTACTACCGGCGCCTTCGTTCACAGACCGAAACGAATCGTCTTTTGCACGCAGTATATTCCCATCCCTAGATATTTCCTCTCTTCGTTTTATCTCTTCTTCCGATTCTTCCTTCATGCCTCGTAATCGTTCGACAAGTTGCCGATCGTGAGATTTATATCGCGAATCGTTTAGAAAGTGCAATTGCTCTCGCGACTTTTCCAGACTGTCTCGCAATGCGACGTGCGTTCCTTATTATCTTATTTTATCTTTCTTTATTCTATTTAGAAAGATAAATGGAAAAGATTTCTTCGAATAGTTAAAAGAAAACTCGTCTCTCTCTCTCTCTTTTTTTCTTTGTTTGCACGTAACATTTTACCGTTGATTAAATATTATTTTTATATTCTCGTTAAATAAATTCATTCCACATTGTTAGTTGAAAATAAATTGTTAAATATATCGTTATTGTTTTGTATATTTTTTCCATTTGTAAGAGAATGGTTGGAAGAAAATATAAAATATGATTTATTCTTAGAATATTAAAAAGAGAAACGTAGAAATCTTATCCAATCGTATTTTGGATGTAAATCTTCGAGGAAAGATTGTACATATTGTATTATATACGTATATGCATATCTATATGACAGGTTAATAATACTTTAAAACTTTGAAGAGTAGAATAGGGGTTACCGGATAAATGGTGATCTTGAAAGGCAAGCGGAATAATGGCCGGTCATGATGCATAACCAGGACTGTATACAAGTTCAAGCGACAAGGACGCTTTCACAAGAAGACTTCGACCGTCGCTTAAGGTTAACCGCCGTATCATCAAGATCTTGCCTTTGTTCTGCATAACGGACAGATTGTAAGATCCTTCAGGTATTTCCTAAGGCCGATTAAACCTTAATGACCAACATTTATTTCAATTAGGATGCATGCGAGCATGCTAATTAATATAACATTCTTGGCTCGGATACGATATGGCAATTAAGAGGTCCTATAAGAAGTTATAATTTTACGCCGGTCATCTAACGTTCATTTACCCTCTTGAAAGTGTGTATTTATCAAGTACCTCGTTTAATGAATCCAACGAAAACTTCACTTTTTGGATTATATTATATTTTATTATTATTTACTCTACAAAAACAATATTGTGAGATTAAATTCTTATAAATGATTACTCATTGTCTAAATTATAATCTTTCAAATAATAAAAACACAAGACCGAACAATACATAGTTATAAAGTTAAGAATGTAAAGAGGAAAGAAAATTCTATTTTTCCTCTCAAATTGAAATATCTTTGTTCAATCTTATTTCTTTACTGTTTCTCTTTATTCTTTGAATCTATCACAAATGTCTAATAAATGTATACAGCTATCGATTGATGTAAGGTAGTCGCAGTAGCTTTTACTTTTCGATATTTTCTCTTTTTTTCTCTCTCTTTTTCTCTTTCTTTCTTTTTTTCTTTCTCTAAATTTATGATGAAGATTTGCTTTATTCGTCTGCTATTATACTATAACGAGCTATTGAAATTTATCAAAAAGAGAATATCGTAAAGATATTACATTTTAAAAAAATTTTTTTCGTAAGCAAAAAAATATAGAAAGTTTTATCATTAACGGATTATTGCATACGTATATGAACATATATATCAGGATAGATATGTTTGAACGTGGAAGTGAATTTTTTTTTTTTAAGCTACGGATCCCACGCTCGGAATTCAACCTGTGGAGAAAGTATACTCTCGATCGGTTGGCTCTGAAGACTAAGCCTGTCCGCAAGAATGTATGTTAATGACCTGGTACGTATGTTCGTTTGCCATAGGAAGACTTATTAGGAACACAGCGGATGTTCTTTTACATTGAAATGTGAATCTTCAATATCCTTTTTCATCCATTCTCTTTCTCTTTTTTCTGACACTTTTGGTGACTTCCGAGAACGAACGATGTTCGGAATTTCAGGTGATTCTTGAAAAATACGTCACGAAATTATTGGAACTTGTCCAAGATGGAAACTCGTTTTCTTATATGGACTTACTTATATCCTACTTTTATTTCCTTAATCTTTTTTTCTTCTTTCTTTTTTGTTTGTTTTATGAACCTGCTGATATAAATCAGTAAACCTAATTTCTGATTATTTCCAGATTATTTCCGATTATTTCCAGAACTGATTATAAACTTAATTTTTATAAGAATGAGGTTAATCGAACAATGATCCGAGTTAACTGTGTTGCAAAATGAATAAGATTTCACTCGGTGATTCATCCTACGAATGTTGGATCATCGGGTGAAAACTTTGTTTGACGTCTTCCGTTTTAAATTGCAGATTGATACATTGATTCTGGTTATCACAGGAAATAGATGCTGCTGTTTAAGGTTTCGAAAAAGAAATCAGCAAAGAATTCTTCTGTATGGTATACATTAACTTCTTGATTAATTTTTTTTTTTTCCAATATATTTACTTCCTACTATGTATGATGGTCAGTTTGTGGTTGCTTTCGATTTCGAAACACGTTAGAACAGATGTCGTTATAAGATATACGAGATTGTAAAATGATAATGGATAATCTTTTGCGAGTTCTCTTAAGACATAGAAAGTTACGTTAATACGTAGTAGGTAATAGTAGTAATAGTAATAGTAGTAGTAGTAGTAGTAGTAGCTATGGTGTTGTATAGTGACAGTAGTAACACCAGCAAGTATCTCTTTCTCTCAATGTAAATGGAGCAAGCGACGATTCACCGTGTTGAGCGTTATCGTTACGATCGTTTCGCTATTACGTGATGCTGCTCTCATTATGTTTAGATTTCGCTCTTACAGCGAATAATTTATCGATCAATTCGAATCCCCCGGTATCAATAATTGTCTCGATAATAATGACCGTGAATTAATAATAAGTCGAAAAATTAAGAATATTAAATAAATGATCTATTTGATAATAAAATTGTTTATATTATATATATAGAAAACTTCACAAAATATTAATTTTTCCAATTTTCTAACTCAGCCCAAGTTTACTGACTCATCCATTGTCGTCATATAATTATTATTACATAGATAATTGAAAATACTCGAGGATCGACAGATTGGAGGAAATTATTTTGTAAATAAGTATTTTAGAGTAAATTATATCTTCTAATAAGAAAGTAAATAAACTTGGACTCATTAAGTTTTTTTCTTGCAATCTATAATATAATTATGAGAAGCAGGTTGAGAGGATAATAAGCTTAATGTAGAATCCAATCCTTATGATATAAATGCATCTCTCTTTGTGATTTCTGTAATAATAAAAAAAGAAAAACAAAAAAAAAACAAGAAAGAAAAAAAAGAAAGAGAAGAAAAAAAAACAAAAGTAAATAAAGAGAAGGAGGTAAAGTTAACAAAGGGGGAAAAGAAAAGGAGGAAAAAGGAAATGGCAGAGAAAACTCGATTACAGAGTAGCTTTCGACGAGCCGACCGCTATAACGAGTTCTTCCGAGCGACTACTGTGCCCGAAACATGTGAATCGATGCATTTAAAACGGTGTTTTCGCCTTATCGTTCCGGTTCCTCGACAGTTTCATTTTTTTTTAATGAAAAACAGGTGGATGTATAATAAGAATATAAGAAATATATTTTGTCGAACATATTTGAAAAATCTTAACGATTGATTGGTTTATTTTTAAAAATATAATATTTCGTCATTTGGATGGATCACTGATTGAAATGAAAAAAAATTCAAAACACGTTTGGTTAAAGTACGATTATTTAAATAAAACTACTCTTATGATGTAACTATAAGAATAACATCAAGGATAAAGGAAATAAAAAAGATGATATTACGTCAAAGTCCAGTTCAAAGTCCAGAAGGGGACTTCAATGACGCGATTAAGTGCTTCCTGATCTTGAAAAAGTTTTCAGTAAAAAGGGAACTTTTTGATGCTGCTTGAAAGATCTTAGAGTATTACATTTTTAGCCTCATTGTAATGCTACTCTGCATGAAAGTCAATTATTATCTTATGCCTTTGCATTCAGTGACTCCATAAACGAAGGATTTATTCGCAAGATATATACTCTGTTATATTTATGCGAATAACTTCTAAGAACGGCTTCTTCTCCTCGAGACCTGAAACTACCCTGAAAGAGAAATAACGCTGAACGCGGAGATCAACGACAAAGCTCGAAATGCGGGCATAACTCGTGGAACTTAAACTTCTTTTTAAATGTCTCATCTTCTTTTACACAATAGAATATTCAACGTTCGGTTACAAAAAATTCTCTTATCCTTTTTTATCCATATCGAACTAGTTAACTAAACTAGCTAATCTAAATTGAAAAAAAAAATGAAATTAGCAATGAAGTTTCATAAAAGACGGTGTTATAATTGTGGAAGAAAGATTTTGGAAGTTTCTGAAAAGAAAAGAAAAAAATAAAGAAATAAAAATAGTATCCTAATTCTCGAGCCTTCCAATCTAAAGACAAAAGTATACATTTGACTACGGAACGTTATTGGTAGGAAAAGGTAGATGATTAATTCTAGTAAAACACGAACGTTGTAAACTTTCTCTGTTAATGGCTGACATCAAGCCAATTTCGCGCCCACGTTGTTACCCGGTGTAACATCGAAGACGAAGACAATAAAAAACAAAAAGATAAAATATTATAAATAAAATAAATCGCGTGAAAAAGGATAATAAGGATAAAAAGAAGATAATATTATTACGGAAGGATGAAAAAGGATAAAAAATAGATCAGAACAGAGAGTAGATTCTTCTAATTGTTTTATCCTATCAAAGAAACACGATATACGAGCTCTCACTCGGAAAATAATCTAGTATTATATTTTCGCTCTAAAAAAGTTGAATTTTTGTATCGAATAAAAAAAAAAATAAAAAAAAAAAAAAATATCCAACATGATTATAAACATGGATCGATGTAAGCCGTCAGTATTTATGAAACTGAATTAATGCCACGCTACAATAATCGTTGTTCGATAAATAACAGAAATTAACAATAATATCAAGGGCGGTGTTTCATTTCTATCCACAGTTGTTACTTCGATAAGAGTGGAGATTATAAAACAGACACGTAGTATTTATATCCTTTCGCCTTAGTCACAAGCACGATCCATCATTGCTCATTCTGCAAGGCAAAGATTTCTAGATTCACTTTTACTTCTATTCTTCTCCTTCTTCATTTCAAGGCAGAAAATCTTACGAAAAAAAACCGATCCTCGTGTTGTCTAGATTGCGTATAGAATTTTTTGTTTTACCTCTTTTACTCTTCATTCTCATTTATCGTGATACATAAAAAAATGATCGGTGTTTAACAAATACTCGTTCTATTAACGTCTATCAAAAAGTTGGACAAAGTAAGAAGAAAAAGTGAGAACGGAAAAGAAAAATACGAAATTATGAAGACAGGGCGTGAGACGTAAGTTGTTAACGTACTATCTTTTTTGTGTGACGAAAAGTGAATGAAAGAGAAAGAGAATAGAAGAAAAAAAGAGATGGGAATAAGAACCGAGAGAGAGAGAGAGAGAGAGAGATAGGAAAAGAAAGAGATAGGCAAACTAGGAAACTAGAAATAAAGAGAAAAAGAGAAAGGAAGAGAGGCCAGGGTGAACAAGCGTGCAAGCCGAGCACTCGAAACACCGAATTCTCATCGTTGCATTGTGATGCGCTCCCGCGTGTCTCGTTTCACCGGTGGCTAGGTTACGGAAGCGGGGCCGTATTACGAAAATTTGCCCGTTCCTTTTTACGACGACGGATTTATGGGAGGAAAATAGCACCGACGGGTGTATCCTTTTTCCCGAGAGCGCCGCGAGAGCCCAGGCTTTTCCTGCCTGTCGTTCGTTGTTCGTTCATAAAACAACGCAACGGGCGTGCACTCTTCCGTGCACGACTAGTACCTCCTCCTCTTCTTCCTCCTCCTCCTCCTCCTATTTCTCTTCTTCTTTCTCCTCTTCCTCACCCTCTCTGACGTACCACCCTGTCACAACACCAGTCCACCCTGTCACAACACCAGTCCACCCGCTTTCCGAGTTTTTGACCATTTCATTCTTTCGTTACACGCTTGCTTTTATTTTGTCCTACAGTCACGAGCGTTCGTCAATTTTTACCGTTTCTTCGTTACTCGTTTCCATCTACGAGTTTGCTAGTATTACATTGGGTAGATCGTATATATTATATATGTATATGCATTTATGTATTTATTTAAGTATGTGTATTGTACGTGAGGCTTGATCAGCGATTAACTCGTTTCATTTAAATTGTCCTTTGTTTTTTTGAGAATTTAAAACAGACACACGTCAGATATCCCAATTGACGAGGATAATAATCTGTCAGTTTCTTTCACTTGAAATATTACAGTATAATAAGATTTCGATGTTGGAAATATGTAAGACAAATATTTAATAGATATCAAACATTTGAAAAGAAAATTTTGTTTTTTTAGAGTTTATTTTGCGTTTTAGTATAAGTATGTGTGTGTTATCTCGTTTCTATTTCCTAATGTTTCTATCGTAAATTCGCGTATTCGTGTTTGCACGAAAGGCTCTCGCAATCAAGAACTATACTCGAGTGATAAATTGTTTAAATTTATGTTCTTTCGCTGATAGACGCCGGAACAACTAAATCTGTACCATTAGTACAGATGGCAAGTAACTAAAAGAGAAAGAAAAAGAGAGAGAGAGAGAGAGAGAGAAGAAAGAAAGGAAATTGATGTAAAACTTGGATCATTGTAATCGGACGCGACGTAATATGTAGACAAAGCGTTCATTATTTTTCCACATGAATAACTCCGTTCAATTTCCTAAGATACTGTTTTATAAAATGTTCCGAGATCGTAATTTTAATCTTGAGATTGTATAAATCTAATAAAACGACATTTTATTTGTACAATAAACATTTAAAAAGCATCTTTTAGGAAACAATTTGTATTGCTATAATAAGGAAGAAAAACAAATATCAATGTTTATGTAAATCAAACTATGAAGAATAATTTACAACTTTTTATTTGAATAGTCATGATTGTAATTATTATTTCTTTGACATTTATATAAAAAAGTATTATTTTTAAAAATTTAAAATCTCCGAAGATTTTGTATTATAAATTTAACAGACGTTAAGTCACAAACATCGAGTAAATTGGTACCGACGTCAAGTTGAAACATTAGCACGATTAGGAAGAGTCACTTGTAGATAGATCGTTCCTTATTGGAACAGTTGTAAGCGTATGCCAGTGCTCGGATGGCTCAACCATTTAATCAAGGAGATCAGGTGCGACAAACGAACTGGGCCTGATAAACGGCGAGAATCGTTGCTTTCGAGGAGTTAACAAATTTGCTTGAATCGATTTATCAACGGATAAATAGATATACTATACAGACGTTGTTCCATTAAACGCAGTAGTTCAAAAATCAGATTAATTCATCTATTTTTTTTTTATCTCGATAATATAATATAACTATAATATAAGAAAATTAATTTACTGATTTTTTTGTGTTTTGTTCAAACTCGTTATAAATTACGCAATATCGTTTAATTCTATTTACTTATTCAATCGCATGAAATATTTTGCGTGAACGAAATTTATAAATCGATAATTATATCCCTTTTATCTGTGAAGTATTAATTACGTACATTCGTTGTGCTATTATTACATCATTCACGTATGATCGATCGCCAAAATTATTGACGAAAATTGAAAAACAAGTAAACAAACTATAAACATATTTGCTAAAGATATTTTAAATAACATGTCTACCTTGTTTAATCATATATATAATATAATATATATATATATATATATGCATATCTATGCATACTCGACTAGGAGTGCTTATCGATAATTGCATCAGGATATATATAACCGACTAATGTGATATTAATGGCACTTAATTTATGCATGTGTATTTATTGGTATAACAATAGTAGTTTTCGCGTTACAACGATAAGGAAAGAAATTTTTTCTTCTATTGTTGCTTCGATATACTTTATCGAGATATTAATCTCGATTCTTGATTAATGAGTTCTAAGTTATCCAAATTTATAGTTCGAATAATTATGCGAATAGTTTGATAAAAAATGTTGTCAATAATTTCTTCAAACGCATGTCATGCAGCTGGTTGATCTCACTCAGAGAAAAGAAAGAAAGTTTCACCTGGCAATATAAAAGATGCTGCCGCACCTGCACACATTCCGATCTACGTGATCCTAAAGCTGTAATGTCTTCAGAGTATTCACCTTGACCATGAGTTTTCTACATTATCTTCCCTTTCAAAGCTGGTCATATTAACGCCTTTCCTTGTAACTATTAAAAAATGCATTTATAAATGTATAAGTATCTTCAATTAATAAAATAACTCCTTTTTTTTTACAGCAGATATTTAAACATATAAAAATTGTCGTTCAATCTAAATATTTATTGGTTTAGCTTGTTCAATTTCCGAAAAATTCTGATAAATTAAAATATACGTTCTTGGTAACACTTTTATCCGTTTTTACATATTAAAGACAAGTCTTCCAAGATTTCACTATGTAAATGATGATATTTAACATATAAACATTCTTAGTAACTACCAGAAGTGACCACTTTCGGCTTTGATGCAAATATCCAAACGTTTTATCTTAACAAACATAGTATTTACATTACAAGCAATCGTACATGAGATAAGAAGTTTACTTATAAATAGTTACAGCAAGCAGTCAGTAAAGTTATATGAATTATTTGAAGATAAAAACAACTATAATTCAAAAATAAAGTCATAGCAAGAATATGATTATAGGAATTGTCATTTTTTTATTTCTGCGTACTGAATATATCCACATATTTTAAAACAAAACAGTATATATATACATAAACATAATATGTATTTTTTTCTATAAATTATACCTTACTTGAGGAATGAACAAGTTTAAAGTACTTATATGGTATAATAATTCGTTTTTTTATTACGGATGATTCTCTCCTAACATCGACGATCAACGTCACCATAATTTTAAAGCGAATCTAACGGTAGATACGAAAACGAAATAAATCACGTAACACGTATCTCTTTGATGAACCGATCCGTAGTTACCAAATGACTCCTAGATCAGGTATTACATAGGTTAGGGGATTGAATGCACCACGTGAAACTCGGTCAATGACCCTACATGTAGCAGCTCGGAAATGGTTGTATAGATAGATCCAGCTTGACTGGATTATTTTGAAGCGATACAACTTTCTCTTATGAGATGATAATCACTAACAATTGATCGTATCAACTTGTTCATTATTTTAATAATACGATTGTCCATTTCCAAAAATGAAATCACGAGTTACTTCACCTTTAACTTTATTCACTTTAATTAACGTTTAACACGGTTATGTGTTGAAGAAGTTATAAAGAAGATAGAAAAAGAAAGAGAAAATATATTCTTTTACAGGCTGCGCATACAAACACGACACTATTCGAAAAGGTTAAAATTATAAACGCTTGAAAAGTAATTCGATGTTGCGAGTCATTTCTTATTCTTCTTTCTTCTTTCCCAAGAAAAAGTATTTTCCTTACTCCAACATGGTCTGTAATGGAGTTTAACTTGATTCCTCTCTCTTGTTTCTTCTCCGAGTTTCATCTACTTTTAAGAAAAATCGTTTAATTTGCTTTCCATCTTGTACCAGATTTTGGATTGTTTTTATTAATGATTAATTGTCTTATAAAAATTATTAACGGAATTATCCATACTCTTCTATTATTATTATTATTTTGTTTTTTTTCTTATTCATTAAAGTAAAAAAGAGGGAGAGAAAGAAAGAAAATATCTAGAAAATTAAGAGAAATAAAGGGAAAATAAAGAAAAAAAAAAAAGTCGTTTGGGTAAGATCGCGACGACTTTATCACAGGACTCCCAACTGCAAATGTTTCTATCTAAGCTCGCAATACCGGTCCTTCCGTCGACGTCCGTTTAAATAATGTGGGTAGGAGGGGGAGGCTTGCTACGAGAGGAAGAAAGTCTTCCTTGAGTAACAGCCAAAGAGGAAAGAAAAAAAGAGGGTTTGAAGTAGAAAGAAAAAGTTCTTCCTTCTCTCACGACTCGTAGATTCGTCGTTGGACGATTAATTCCCGGTGTCCTTAAGCGCGCGCCATCCTTGCCATGGGGGGACTTTTGCATAGTTACGAGATTTCTGGTGAAAACAATTTTGTTTGCGGCTTGCTCGTTACTTCAAGCTTTCTCAAACGTGCAATAGTTAGTTACACAATGAACGTATTCCTTTTTTTTTTTTAGAGAAATATAAAACACATATTGAAATTATTAAAAAAAGTGAAAGAAGAAGTCATATTATATAACTTTAAGTAATTTAAAAAAGATACACAATTTTTGTGCAACGTGGATATTTTTATTTTCTAAAAAACCCGCGGCTAGAAACGATATACCATGCGCATATAAAAAGTAGTATTTGTAATAGACTGAAATTTCGAAAGGTATCGGTGTTTTTCGAATATATAGAAAAAAAAGAAAACAAATGAACGAATTAATAATTCATAAAGAAATGAAATTTTTGTGCTGCGTGGGTCTTTTTACTTTTATAAATTTTCAAATTAAAGTTCACTCTTTTTTCTACGCGTAAAATACTTTGTAGAGTTATGAAAATCAAATGTAAAGTGCAGAAAATGTCTGTGAATCCAATGCTAAAAAGTGTGCATCTTTGCCATTTTTTTGAAAAGTTTCGGTAAATATTTTTTATATTTTTAGCAAATAGATTTCAATGATTTTTATATTAAATTAAAGAACACTCTTTTTCCTACGCGTAGAATACCATATCGAGTTATAAATTTAGCATGTAAACTTCAAAAAATGTCAGAGAATGCAATGCTGTAAATTGTGCATCCTTGCAATTTTTTTGAAAAGTTTCAGTAAATATTTTGTATACTAAAAGTGAATAGATTTTAATGAAACTTATATTTAATTAAAGTACACTCTTTTGTCTACGCGTAGAATATTTTGTCGAGTAATAAATTTAGCATGTAAAGTTCAGAAAATGTCAGAGAATGCAATGCTGTAAATTGTGTATCTATGCAATTTTTTTTAAAAGTTTCGGTAAATATTTTTTATAGTTTTAGCAAATAGATTTTAATGATCTTTATATTAAATTAAAGTACATTCTTTTGTCTACGCGTAGAATACCTTTTTGAGTTTTAAATTGATTTGCAAAGGTTTAAAAAATGTCAGAGAATGCAATGCTGCAAAATTTTTCCTACTTTGCCATTTCTTTGAAAAGTTTCGCTTAATATTTTTTATACTAAGACAGAAAAGATTTTAATGAAACTTATATTAAATTAAAGTGCACTCTTTTAACTATACGTAGAGTACATTTTCGCTATAAAAATCAATCTGCAAAGGTTCAAAAAATGGCAAAGAAAAGTTGGCGGATTAGGCAATGTGAATAATGCCTAAAACCAGGCATTGTTAACATTACCGGCCTAGGTTCCAAACCACCCCCGGCAATGCTAACAATGCCTGGCCTTAGGCATTGTGAACAATGCCTGATCCGCGAACTTTTCTTTGCCATTTTTTTAACCTATGCAGATTTATTTATAACTCAAATTTGTATTCTACGTATAGATAAAAGTGTGAACTTTAATTTAATATAAGTCTCATTAAAATCTATTCACTTTTTATATAAAAAATATTTACCGAAACTTTTCAAAGAAATGGCAAAGTAGGAAAAATTTACAGCATTGCATTCTTTGACATTTACGAAACCTTTGCAAATCGATTTATAACTCAAAAAGGTATTCTGCGCGTAGACAAAAGAGTGTACTTTAATTTAATATAAAAATCATTGAAATCTATTTGCTAAAAATATAAAAAATATTTACCGAAACTTTTCAAAAAAATGGCAAAGATGCACACTTTTCAGCATTGGATTCACAGACATTTTCTGCACTTTACATTTGATTTTCATAACTCTACAAAGTATTTTACGCRTAGAAAAAAGAGTGTACTTTAATTTAATATAAAAATCATTAAAATCCGCTAACTATAAGTATAAAAAATATTTACCTGAATTTTTCAAAAAAATTGCAAAGACGCACAATTTACAGCATTGTATTCTATGACATTTTTTGAAGTCTACTTGCTAAATTTATAACTTAATGGGGTATTCTACGCGTAGATAAAAGAGTGTACTTTAATTTAATATAAAAATTATTAAGATCCCGTTGCTATAAGTATAAAAAATATTAAAATTATATTCACACGGGAGCAAATCGCTGTTTAATGTGAACTTGTAGAAAATGTATTGTTAAGTCAAAAATACTAGGTGCTATTTAAAATAATAAATTTAGCCTTAAAAAACAATAAAAAAGAAATTTTTTTCTATCGTTTTTTTATTGCCATGTATATTCAATTAAAAACGGATCAACTTTGGTTTAAATTCTTTTTTTGTCAAATTATCGCAAGTATTTGAAAAATTGGGACTAGAGTTATTTAGGACACTCTGTATATATGGATTGTTTATTTTGCAAGTGATGTAAGTTCATTTTTGAAAAAAATGAGATATCTCGTAGTTCGTGTTTAATTTAATCTAAATTTTTTTATGTATAATTAGTCCGTGTTTAATTTGTTAAAAAATTTTTATGATTTGTACAATTTAGAATTGGTCGGTAAATGAAATTGCATAATCATGGATTATGAAAGTGGTGTACGTCCATTTGCAGCTCGTAAGTATACATCAGTTTAGTAAAATACGCCTAAAAGTAATATATATAATCAAATTACATATCGATAAATTAATAGAAACATTGTTGAACTTGATATAATTAATGAATATTTTTAAATTAACCAATATGCAAACCTTTAATTTTCTCGAAACAACAGAAAATGGACTTAAACCACTTTCAAAATAAACGATCCATATAATTAATCATGTTGAGTTAAACTAAAATAGACGGAATAATTGAAAAATTTAATATACTTGCTGAAGAAAATATAAAATATACATGAGAGGGAGAGAGATAAAGAATGAGAGAGAAAAAGATAAAAAAGAAAAAAGAAAAAATACGAGAACGAGTAAAGAAAACTCAGGCCGACGGGAATGTTGCTCTTGTTTTAAATTATTGATGCCACTGTAATGGATCTCAACGGAGTCTCACACACATACGCACATATATATATATATATACAAACATTCACTCGCGCGTGCGCGTAGCTGTTTAACTTCGCAACACGTACGAGTGCACAAAAGCAAACAAAATTGTAGCAAGCTACCTACCTTGTTGAATTTCACTTACTCTTGACACTGACCGGGATTCATGAAGAAAAAGAACGAAAATAAAAAAATGGAAGAAGGAGAAGGAGAAAGAGAAGGAGAAAAAGAAGAAGATGATGAAGAAGAAGAGGGAGAGAGGAAAAGGAAAAACGAGTTAAAAAGGGAAGACGAGATCGAAGGCCGTTTACGGAGAAGTGTCATTCCAGGCCCCCCTCACCCCGTTACGACATCACTCAGTTTCGCTATATCTAGTAAACCATCCCAGAGAGCTCGTTCGTTTACTCGTTCGTTTACTCGTTCGTTTATTCGTTCTTTTACTTATACAGCTTTGACGTTTTCATATAAGGCACGTAGAGTTGGGAAACAGGACGCATTATTTTTTCCCCCTTTCTATTGTGAATCTCGTGCGTGGAATCGTATATGTTCTATTTCTCGTGCTATGATAGATGGAGAATTAATTGCAAACCGTGCTTAGGAAGATTTTTTCTTTTGTAGACAAGTCGCGTTCGTTTTGTAAGGTATCTCCTCGAAACTTCATGATCACTTATTAAAATACATTTACTTTTATTTAGGATTTAAAGTTTTGTTAACGTTTTCGTGCGAATATACTTTGATTGTATTTTTATGTATTATATATATATATTTTTGTTCGTTATTTTGTTTATCATTCTAGACAAAACGGATTTCTCATAGAATTTTATCTCTGTTATTGCTTTTTATCATTGTTATCTTATCAAAATTACGAATACAATATAAAGGATATTATCGAGCAACGTCGGTTGGAAATAATTGGCCAGCAGGATCGATGACGCTACGAGGGCAGCTCGTTTTGTTTTATTATAATATCAATTAAACGTCGATTTGTTTGGCGCGCGCCCCGCATCGTCGGCATTGCGTTCGCTCACACAATGACGCTACGATCCATAATAATTAATCTTTTTACCGCGTAGGAGGAGCAGTACGTCGCCCGCTGAGGCAATTAGTCGCGACAATTTGGTCTCGAGCGATTAATTGGATGCAAATTGGATGGGATACTTGACAGAGTGTTTATGAAAATATCAAACGATTGCCCAGCTAGTAGTATTTTATGTGATAGGAGCAATTACGAATTATTTACTCGCCCTTTCTCCCTTTCCATATCCATTTCTCTCTCTCACTCTCTCTCTATTTCTGTTTATTTTTCTCCTATCTTCTCTGGTATGCATCATAAAGATTCTCAACAAAATTAGTCGTAGTAATAAGTAATATTCCATCTAATAAACAGTTTCATATGTTGTTACATAATCTCCAAGAAAATTTCGTGTCCTTCGAAGGAAGAAAAATGAAAACCACCGCTACTTCTATATATCACTTTTCTCTTATCCTTTCCTCTCCTCCCTCCCACACCATTATCATCTTATTTACAGTTACTACTATTAGAGGAGAAAGAAAAAAAAATAGTATAAGAAAATATTTCTTAGACAATCTTTTAAATGTCATACAAGAGAAACAAAAAATAACTCACGTATATCGTTTGATTTCTGGTTTCGTTCTTTCTTATATTCGAACACATAGCAATCATGAAACGAAGAGTAGTATAGTGATGCGATGCCGATAACCGGCGGGCGCATCTTCGACGTCTTTGGTGTGTTCGAAGAGAAGACAGGGCTTATAGCCTACTTTCTCTCTACAAAGAGAATTTTTAAGCGATGTACGACGAGGAGGGTTTCCCTCTCCAGCTTGGGTTTTACTTCTCTCTCTTTCTCTCTTTCTTTCCCCCTTTGGTTCCTTGTTTCTCTTTCCTTCTCTCGCTCGTTCTTGTTGGGCTTCTCTCGTTGGTCCTGCTTACCACTACTCGACTCCTTTCTTCGATTCAACCGACCCGTCGCTCCTCGTGCACGCTCCTCGTCGACGACTTCACCAACTGCGGCAATTGCTCTTCACGAGTTGTGGTACCCCTCTACGGGAGTCTATATAAGCAGAGGTCTCCTACGGGTCTGAACATTTTTTCGTTCCTCCTACAATCGCGTCGTGGTGTCTCCTTGTATTATTTTCTTCTTCGTATTTTTTTTTTTTATTATTATTATTATTATTATTATTTCATCGAGGGAGAGAAGAAGATGGTGCTTGTGACGTGAACCATCGAGCATAACACGCGCTACGTTCGATAACAGCGCGGAAAAAAATTGGAAGGATCGAGAATCTTTCTTTTCTTTTCTTTTCTTTTAATTTATTTCTATTTTCTCTTTTTTTCTTTTTTCTTTCTTGTTGGTCCTTTTTTTTTATTTTTTTATCGAGTTACTACGGAAAACGAAGAAAGAAGAAGAGGAGCATTGTATCTTCAATTAAATGTTATTTATTTATATATACATTTATATTATGTTAAATATATAATATTATTTGTATATATATAATATATATATAGTCTTTTTGGTTTATGTGCAGTGCGAATACTAGTTTTTACGGTTGTTACGGTGCTATGCTCGAGGCAAAGGTAGGTGACCGACGTTCCGCCTTCTTTACTTTTATTTCTCTCTTTTTATACTTTTCTCTTTCTCTTTCTCTTTCTCTTCCATTTCCGCGTCGCGGCCTTCACCTTCTCATTCGTTCAATGTAAATCGAATCACGAAGAAAGTCTCGATTCCCCCACGCCTTTTCGATTTACTATCATTGATTTTTGAATTTTTTTGTCTTGACTGTGCTTCCTTCATTGGTGTTATAAGATCTCAACGAACAGTGTTCTCGTTTTTCAATTATTAAAATTCATTTCCTTTATTACTTTCTTCAGGAAGAAATATGATTTGTTTATCGGTGTAATATTTCAATTAGAGAGAAAGTGTACGATTAACGATAAGAGTGTAATATAGTGAGGGTTTTATAAAAACAATAAATCGTAAGTAATTTTTGAACGTTCCAGAATTTCGATGTTATTTTCATATTTAAGATTTATTGTCAGAATTTGTTTGTTTATGACAAGAGACTTCAAAATAAAGCTTCCTTTAGTTTCTTATCTCTGCCATCGTTATTGATTGATTCATTTTTTTATTAAAATAAACCATCCAATCTATAATTTGATCCGTGATTAATCTATATTTCTGAAAATACTATCTCGTCAAATTTAATTACATCCGTAAAAAAAGAAGAATTTGAGATTTGTAAATTTTTAACAAATTGTTCCCGAGATAAAACGATAATAATACATAAAAGGATGAAGCATGAAATATTTCAAAAATTAAACGATGGAACGTTGAAAAGTGAATGTGTTCAGCCGGAAGGAAAGGAAATTAATGGCAATTTTGTGCATCGAATTGTCCGATAAGAAGCGGTTTAGGTTTGCCATGATGTTACGCACACGTCGTACGTGATTAGAGTATATGACTATGCATGAAGGAGGCGTTTGACCCAGTCACAACGGCAACACGAACACGTTCGCTTACCTACCTACCTACCAACCTACCTACCAACCTTATGCACGACCTACGCCTAAAGTACGATTCGCACATGCAGACAGTTTATGTTCGTGGGACATGCGAACCAAACTGTTCTGATTGCGAGCTTATCATTGCTTTCGTATGTGGGTGTGTGTTTGTATGGCATTTGTGATGCGCGCGCGCGCGTGTGTGAACACAGAAAAAAGTAGGATGTGAAAAGACCTTCACCTTAGTTCTCTTTATTAATGTGAATGACATTTCGAAAGTGAATTCGTGAGAAATTGAATTGTATCAAATCGAATCTTTCAATCAATTATCTCGATTCCTATGTTCGATTCGAAACAAATATGTTTTTTCCTATCTTTTTTTATTATGCGCGTTGGAAACATAAAAGGAACGCGTTCTCTTTTTCTTATTCTTACAAGGTGAGAGACAATGATTTATTGTGAAAGAACAAAATGATCTTTCTCATATACTTACGATTATCGTGTCATCCAATTTTTATTATTTTCAATAAATACGGAATTTTACTTTCAATCAACGTTAAGTTTCTTATCTTCGTTTTTGCAAAATTCTTAACGGAGCAATACACGTATACGATTTCAGGAAAAGGAAAACATTAGTATGTATAATTTTACATTGCTTAATAATCTCAATCGAAAGTTTCACGTGAAAGAAAAGTAGCACACGTTTTATCTTAATTGAAAAATCGTAATATTTAATTAGAAAATTATTCTTCGAATTCTTCCTGAGAGAGATACGACTTTTCCTTTTATTTTTATTATCGTTTTTCGCCGGAAAGAATAAGATAATATAATTGGGGTAATGAATTTTACTAAAACGTCAAGTCAAAGATACAACCGACCACGCGAATATTTCTCGCGGATGCTCTTAGGAGAAAGTACGGTTTATCGCGTTAGCTTTGCATCTCGGCCAATGTGCCACTTAAGCGCACTCATGTTGGATTCCCAGTGTCGTTGACGAGTCAACCAAGCTTATGAGAGACAAGTTTCGACTTACTTCTAACAGTGAATGTACAACTTGTATCAACAACTATACCAAATGTCTCCATTTGTTACGAACGATCTCGTAAAATTGATATAAATAGTGTAGGATAGTATTTCGCTCGATAAACTCTACCGTACCAGTCTTACAAGCCGATCGTTACTTCCGTTTTCCTTACGTAAATGTCCGATCGAGGTATTAGATAGACTCGATAATGGTAGTGTCTCGTAAATAATGTATAATCATAGAAATGGTATTAGACTTTACCACCGATGGTCGAAAGTGACGTTGGCGAATTTAACATTGTTAAAAAAAAAAAAAAATAAAGAAAGTTTCTATTGTTCTCAAGATTAATTTCACCGCCGGCTAAAATGTCACCGATATTATTTTTACGTTCATAAATGAAAGAAGAAAATTTTTTGATGAGTCGTCGAGAGGCCCGAAGAAAGGCTCTCATGTCAAATTTAATACGGAAATAATTTTCTTTACTACCAAGGAAAATAGCTGTTGATCGATCGTTATTCTTTCCGTCGAAAAATTTCTTTACTTATTGTCTTTAGTCGTTTGAACATAAACCACGAACATTATTAAAGAAAGCATCGTAGTTATTTTACGATTATATCGCTGGTTGCCCGTATAACGCTTGTAACGATAATACTTTCTAACGGCTTCATCGCGGTAAAGACACGACAAAAATGATACGTTTTAGATATTATTCATCGCAATTGTGTTTTAATAGTATTAACTTTGAACTTAAAATGCAACACGATCAAGGATGAGTTGCACTTTAAAATATCATTTAAAATGACATGTACACGTTTTACTATTGTAATATAAAGTATTAATAATCAGAAAAAAACAGTAGTGTGTAGTAACTTACATTTTCATTTTATCCTAGTGAATATAATTAGCTACATTAGATACTCCCGAGGCGATCATTCATTTCTCGCTTTTACTACGAGACGCGTTGAAGGAAATCCCATCTCTTTGGAACTATAGCACGAACGTCGCGTGTTTCGTTAAAGATCGCGTGATATCCTTCCGTGTAATAAAATAATTCACACGCGTACGCATCTAGAACGTGTTGTGAGTAAATGGAAGTTTACATAATTTTCACGTACGTACGTATCTACGTATATACATCCGTTCGTACCTACGAGACTATGAGCTCACTTTATGCGAGTTACAAATGTAAAGTATCTCACGGCTTATGAAGCGTCGGGATGATTAGACCTCTTACTGTATGTCTAGGAGAAACATATCATGATATACATCATGTTCAATTTAAGAAAGAAATTTCGTTTCTAATACAATATATATATATATACATTATTTTTTAAATATTAAATAACTTAACAAGATCTAAATTTAATACGATACGTTACATAAGAAAGGAAGCATAGTCATTACGAAATTTTTCGAACAAGATAGACCTTTTTGTTATTTCATTTCTCATCGCTATTACACTCTATTATTCCTTCGTCCAATTCTAGGTGACCTATTTTGATTATAGATGACAATCGTGTTGGTTTGCGCGTTGCTGATCAGTCAGCACGTAGGAGCGGTGGTGAACAAGGCATTGCCGCAAGCATCGTCCAATGAAAATGTTGAGGAAAAAAAAAATGAGATTAAAGCCAGCGAAAGGATAAGCAACTCTTATGGACCACCCGCCGACGACTACGGACCACCGATTGTATCGGTGAATGGTGGTTTCAATGGGCCAGCACCCGTCTACGGACCACCGTTAAACATTAAACCTCATTACGGGCCACCGAAACAAACTTTTGGCCCACCAAAGCTTCACTTTGCTTCGCTAAAACAGCACTTCGGACCGCCGCTGCTTTCCTTCCCTTCGTTTAGACCACCAAAACCACAGTATGGACCGCCGTTGAAGTTGAACACGCCTCCACTCGCCGGTTTCCCACAGGCATCGTCTTTGCCAAATCATTTGGGACCCGTTAAGCCTGGACATGGATCACCCATTCCTGTTTCCATCGAGTCTTATCGACCACGACCAGAGCCACTTCCTCTTCCAGTAAATCCTGAGTATGGACCACCTCCTCCCCTTCCACCTCCTCAATTACCTATTCAGTATGAGCTGAGTAGTGTTAATATTCACGGACCACCACCTCCACCTCCTGCAGGAGTTCCCGCACCTCCCACTCCACCTGATATAATGTACGACGGATGGCAACCAATAGCTGGAGTTGCTAATCAAAAACAACAAGGATCAACATTGAAACATTATTCATCCTCTGATAGCCAACGTTTGAAATACGTCGAAGATACGACGAATCCGAACGTGCCCAGTGATTCTTACGGTATACCTATTACTAATCCAGAAGCTCAACATCTAAAAACTTCTGTTCGTGAATCTTCTGGTGATAAAAATGGATTGCCTCCACCGGCATTGCCAATATATGATGGTGATCACAGTACGAATACACACGGATCATCCTCGTCGTCGTCGTCGTCGTCCTCTTTCCATTCTGATCATCATCAACGCGGTCACCATCAATCTAACTTAAAATATAACATTGGAAATTCAAACTCTCTTTCGATCGTAAAAACTGTGGGTTTTGAGTTATTACCTAATACCGAATCTCAGACTTCGGATCTTCAAAATTTGTCTCACGAAAGTAATTCTGGCGTTTCTTCGTACGAACACTCGTCAGGGTCTTTAAATGTTGATTCTGGCTTGAACTCGGGACTTTCAGTGTTACCATTGCAAGAATTGGACCAATCATCTCATGACGTTTCATTAGGAAACGAAGAATCTCACGGAGTTCATAATGTCAATGATATCACTTTGCAACAACTACCGGAACTGCCATCAGTTAATTTCGGAAAGGCAAATGGGATCAACGGTGGTTCTATACTTTCGCCACCTACTGATTCTTACGCAGCACCACCAATCTCTTCGTACTCACCAGACGGCCCGTATCCAGCAGCTCAATCTGGTCGTACTGGACCAACTTTCCCACCGTTTGGACCTTTCGGTGGTTCATTTCAGAAACATGGATTGCATCATCACAGATTTCACGGACATTTTAGATTACACGGTCCGCCTTCGTCACCGCCAGGATCTTTAATACCACCAAGAAATCGAGAACCGATCAAATTTCGAGAGCCAATTCCCATAGGACTGATATCCAATCTTCATCGTTACCTTCCGTCATTACCTCCTATCGATCTGACAAAGCCACTTAAATTACACGGCCCTCATTTATCGTTCGGCCCTCAATTACCTAGTTTAAATGCTCCTCTATCATTTCATCAATCATCACAATCCGATCATTCCTTATCGAACGTCTTCTCTAACAGTGGATCCTTTGGCAAGTTCAATTCACACAGTTTGAATTCTCCAATGGCTGCACCCAACGCACAATATGGAACTCCATTGTCTTTCACGGATTTCAACACGCCAGCTCCGGTTCCAACTTATGGTGCACCTAATTTTGGACCAGCATCAACATTCGGTTTTACGTCGAACGGCTTTGGGACCAATCTTTACGACGGGATAGGAAATGACCTGAGCAGCATTTATGGAACACCCGTCATAGCAAATCCACCTTTAGCCGTTACAACTGGTGATTGTAATTATCGGCAATTCAACAGTGTCGCGAACTTTGAATTTGACAAGGGTACCGATCATTTGTTACCACCTTCTGCTCCTCCAGCATTACCAAGTTCAACAGGAGTGGAAGATAATTCTTTGCTCAAATCGCCACCAGCTTTACCTCAACTTTCTGATTCTTTAAGTCCGTATATAGCACCACCCGTAAATACGTTAGATCTGGAAAATTACGAGCAACAGAAAGTTGGCTTAAAAGATAGTTATGGAAATCCGATAGGAGTTTCTTATGAATCAACGAATCAAGCGATTGATTCGCATGGTCAAAGTAATGATCACGTTCACTCGTCGACTACTGGAGTGAAAAATATTGTATCTCTTTCCTCCTCATCGTCATCATCATCATCGTCATCATCATCGTCTTCGTCGTCATCATCATTATCATCATTATCTACTTCCTCATCTTCTAGTCCATCCCAAAGTTCCTTCTCTTCAGGATTACCACTGCATCACCATGGGGCTTCAGCCGAGGCATTAACAGCTAGTTTAACGGCTCAAAGTTATGGCGAGGCTAAAAGTCTAAGCTCAAACGATGTGGATGCTAGTCAATACTTGAAGACTGACGAAGGAAGCCAAGCATTGGCTTTGGCACAAGGTCTGACGGCTGATGGACCAAGTGGTTTCCAAATTCAGGGATCAAAAGGCACTTATACTTTACAAATTCAACCTGCTGACGGTGGATTAGGAACGGAAAATTCTGATGGTAGTATAAGACACGATCAGGTTCTTTCCAATGGCCTTCTTCAAGACATTATTGCAGCAATCGAGCAACCGGATCAAAGTCGAATAGAACTTCAAGGTCCACCTCAGGCTCAACCATTAGAAGAATTTCGTAATGATCACTTGTCTGAACCTAATAGCCTTTCTCATCAGAACGGACATTATATTACAATTCAAAGTAAGGATAACGAAGAAATAAATCAACTTATCCGAGAAGCCAGCAAAAGAAGTGGTCAAACGTCCAATAACGACGAAGAAAATTCATCTAAAAACGAAGCGGTTGCATTGTTTTTTAACAATCAATACGTTGACAATACGAGGAAAGAGACGAGATCTGTTAACAAGGCGGAGAAACAAGGGGATACTTCGATGTCTATCAAGAATCAAAAAAGTGACAGTAAAACGAAATTTTCATGAATTATTTCGTGAAATAGTGTGTTTATGTGAAAATCATTTAAATGCGTGGCTAAGAGAAAATTGTGTCGTTACATTTTGACATAAGAATATTTTTTATTTAAATTTTATTAAATTAATTTCTATCGAAATATTAAAACTCTGTGCTAGATTATAGGTTTATGGTGCTTCGTTCGTATTGTCTTCGATCGTATCGAAAGATCAAAGATTTCCTAATGGAATAAAATGACGTGCTTCTCTCTCTTTCACGTCTGTAACGAAAAACGGGGAACGAGAAATGCGATAGTTACCGATCGATTCGTATTAAATGCTGTCATCGGAATACCCCCTGCACTCGAAGTAATTCGAGTAGAACGCGATAGAAGTGAGAAAAGAATCGAAGAGATTGCTCAAGACTCTTTTTAGTTTACCTTTGAAAAGAGAGAAAGTAATAATTATACGTTGGCTAATGTATCGATAACAAGTTATTAGAAGAAGAGTCTGCTTACTTAAGAACATCACACCTCGAGTTATCAGGATGTTATGTGTTCTTGTGGAAAGTTTTAATGTATTATTATAATAATAATAATAATTATTATTATTATTATTCAAATACTGTTCTGTTTGCCTAGAAATTTTGAGAAACCTGACGTAATTGCGAAGTAGTAAAGATTAAAGATGAACCAAGTGTGGTTTTAAGCAAACGTTTCTTTTTCAATATATTCATCTATTCTAGGTCGAATAATAGAGAGGGTATATGTATTCAAAAAAAAAAAAAAAAAAGAAAGTAGATTTAACCATCAAGAGAGATATTCGACGATTTTTTTGTTCTCGTTTTAAATGCCGACGAATTTTGATTCCACTTAAAGGAAGAGAAGAAATCGAAAGAAACGAGACGAACTAACTCGTGATCTTAAGGAAAATCAACTCGACGTCGCACTTTCGATCAACGAATGTAGGTCATTGGGCTACGGGCCTTGTCGACTCACCGTCGTGAAATGTGTGTTACCGTCGTTCTCTAATGTTCGCCGAGTACATGCCGGTACACGTTCGAACCTCCTCCGTTCAAGGTGAAAGTTCATAATCTCGGTTAACAGTCCCCCGGTGACTGCGAAAATTGTATCTCTCGTTTAACATGTTTCTTCGTTCTGCAAATTTATTCTTTTTCAAATGATGTATATATATATATATATATTTTGCTTATTTTTGCGTTTAACAATTTTATATGGAACATTTTATTACGTTCATTATAAATAATCATAATCGTAGGATAATTTGTTACTACATCCTTCGATACATTTTAACGGTGCTGCTCAGCGAATGGTAATACATAATTCAGTAATATATCTTAGACGCGTAAAATAATTAGAGCGTGTACTTTTCAAGAAAGACGCCCATTGTTACGAAGTATAATACCTATGCAGTGACGCTACTGCCAAGCCATAAAGCACGTCCATTTTGCTCCTATCTCGCGTGCACCATATTTTTTAACGATTAATTTATTATTTTTTTTTTTTTCTGTATAAAGAGAGAAGAGAGCTCCAGTACAATGGAGCCTGATGTTTGTTCACAACGAGCGATCCTTAAAAATCACTCAATCCGATGTACATGTGTATGTTTTTTTTTCTACACCGACCGAACACGCGTGTAAATACACGAATACTTTGTAAATAGACAGCTTCCTCTTGTTTTATTGATTATCCTATACACGTCCAAATATCCTATAAATTTAAACACACACACATATTTTTGTTGTTGTTGTTAATAAAATCATTTCAACATTTCATGTATTTTTTGAAAAATATAAGAGAGATTATATAAAATTATTAAGTTGAAAATAATAGGGGTCTTTAAATCGTTTCTCTGATACGAGGAAACTGCCATAATTGAGCACATTGAGAGAAAAGTACTTCCGTTGAACAATCGAACGTAATGTCTATACCTAAATACCAGAAATTCTGGTACAACAGAGAAACGAATACGTATGAGGGAATTAGGCATCGACCACTAAGTAGGATTATGGTTATGTAAATGATAGAGACTATCACTTCATTCGGTCTGTTTGAGTAATTAGCACTGTCAGTTCAAAAATAATTGCTCTCTGGCTTTCTACAAGCTTTATAAACATAGGTATTTTCTTCCTTTTAACTTCTCATCACGTTCGAAATGTTTTCAAACAATTCGAGAGTTGAAATAGTCATGAATTTTCACTTTGAAAAATACTTTATATAATTTGTCTTCTTTTCATTTTTTGCCAAAAAAACAAAATATTTCTTACTGGATTTCCTTGACCAAGATAAGTAAACATGTTAGAGTTGGAGTGTTTTATTTTTATTCCGACAAAAAAGATGTCGAGAATATTGAAAGGAAGTACAAAAAAAAAGTTATAAAATATTTGCATTTTGGATTATGCGCGTAGCTACGACAGCATGTAAGCAAACGCTGACTATGGTTAACGCTTTCAAGGTTATACTTTTCTCTCTCTCTCTTTTTTAAGAAAATTTATTTTTATTTCTTAACACGGTGAACCATCGAATAATCCTATCGCTACGAAGAGATCGTATTGGCCAATACGATCAATGGTATATACCGAAAGAATGTTTTTCTTTTTTCTTCACAAAAATACGAGGTGACGTTATTACATTGGAAAGGTAAAATCGATTTCTCTACTGAAAAATCGTACAAACCGTGATTGTTACTGGTGAAAACGTAAAACGTTACGTGTGCCACTCGAATGGAAGCTGACTTCTTCACTTTGTTTCCCGTTGTCTCGTTACGATATCGCCGAGTCAGAGAAAGTAGAAGAAGAAAAAGAAAAATAAGATAAGAAAAAGAAGAGAAAAAGGAAGAGGAGGAGTCACGAGGGCCAGGTAGTTTCTTTTGAAAAGGGTTCCTGGTCGTATAGGAGAGGATAGAAAGACGAATATAACGCGGTTTGTAAAAAAAAAGAATAGAAATATCGTCAAATAAAACGAAGACGGTGGTTAGTAGTTTTTCTACTGACTTGTGTAGCTGGGGTATGCCACTAGAGGTCTCCATCGACAAGCCCTTCTCTTTCAGAGGGCTTCCCCATGGCAAAAGGGATTACATTGAAGATCGACGATTAAAGTCGAACATGAAGAAAGACAAAGGCCGATTTGGTGTTGCTGTTGGCGACGAACCCGAACTTCGTTTTAGTGAAGAACTTTCGTCTTTTCTTACGAAGTCTTTAATCGAGAATGAAAGAGAAAGAGGGTGAGAGAGAGGGAAGGGGAATAAAAGCAATACTTCCACAAGTATTCGTCTTCCTCATGTGGCTGGTGACCGAGAATGAAAGGCTTTTGGTGACGAGAGGAAAGCGTACCTCTTGCTGGGATGGCTTCGAAACGCCAAGAGGAACGTATGCATTTCTTGAGAAGCTTGGAAGTGCTTTATTTCCATATTGCTTTCGTGTAGGTGCACACACATATGTCCACATACATACATACATATACTGAGAGACGTACGGTGCTGATCTCGAGAGGCACGTTGTTGCCTCTAAGGTGGTATATACGTAGTATGAACCGGATGGAAGGAAAAGAGGAGAAGAGAGAGAGAGAGAGAGAGAGAGAAAGAGAGAGGAAGAGAAAGAAAGAGATAGTCTCGGACGTATCGTTGCAGGTCGGCTCGATTTCGGCTCTTTCGCCAAAGGCAAGATTGTCTTCTTTGCGAACGGCGAATAGTTGTTACCAGTAAAGTATCCGCCAAGACAACGTTCCCCTTTAGGTTTCTTGAAAAACGTTCTAGGAATAATATTCTCCTGAAGGTTTTTCTTCCTTCCTTCCTTCCTACCTTCCTTTCTTCCTATACTTTCTCGTCTATACGATTTAGAAATTTCTTTGATAAAATTCGAAAACACGAGTTCTCTTTTAAGCACAAAACGCGAGAAACGTGTCAAGATCATTAACGAGGAAATATGATGCAGCGAATGATATCGAAAACGAAAACAGAAGCTAAGGTTAGTTGGCGTTGTACTCGGATAAGATATTCCTCGTCTATTGTCTTGCTCGAGAATAATCGCCGTTATTAAGAGTTAGTGCAGGAAACTTCGTGTTTTATTTCTCCTTTTCTCCTCTCTCGCAATCAGTCTTGTGTGAACATAATTGTAATGAAATATTTTTTATAACAACTAACGACGACTTTTCTCTTGTCATCAACATTAATTAGAAAGGAGATAGTTATATAGGAAACGATGAACGGAAATTATCGTTTTATATCGTAATTGATTTTACGATTAAATAAAATGTTGTTCAGATTAATAGTAATAGATGAAATGTTAGTTTATGAACAAAACGATGATTTTTTGCAATAAATTATAAACAATGACAATGCTTCAATTTCTCCATTTGCGCGTTGATTTGATTCGATATGATTATTATAACGAGTCGCAATTTTCCTCGCGAAAGATCGATTCGCATCAGTTGCGATCAATTCTCGATCGCATTTCTAAAGCTTTCGTTATGCTTCAGAACAAATGTCCTGTCATCCATTAGATTTTTCACGATCTTAAAAGAAAAAGATCAAGGTCAATCCGCTTGAGATTCGCTTTCCTGTAATAATTTCAAGGGTGAAGATATGCATCTTGTTTCCTTTCCAGAGCGCCGAGCAGCTTATCGAGCGCACTCGCCGAGACGAGAGAGCGTCAATTTTGCGGTGAACGGAGAAAGGTGAAAGGAAAATATTTAATAAGATGATTTCGATGACCTCGCGGTATGAGGTACGACCTTTTAGTGTGAAATTTCATCGGAATCGAGATTTTATTTCCTTTTTTTCTTTTTAAATGCGTTAAATTTGCAAATATAAACGTACCATATTATTTCTAACAATAAAATTTATTCGTGGGAACGAGATCGTTGGACGAAGAAATAATAGAAAAAAAGAAACATTCTCTAACCTTAGTTTTCGCGATACTGATTCACGAGTCGAGAATAACGTTGTAGAATTTACTTCAACGAACGGACGAGAGCTCGAAGCTCTCGCCTTAGAACGAGAAATACTATCAAGCGTGCAATAAATGTCACTTGCCGCGTCGAACAGTAATTGCCGTTAATTGTGAAATATTACGAGTCGATGAATATGACAAATGATGTACCTTACCGGAGTCCGATTATATATGTGTGTGTCATCTAATTGGGTTAGCCAGATTAGTGACGCGCAGTTTCGCTCGTTTAATTAATTTATCGGCGTATCAGTCTTTTCGTGCGACATGAGAGGGAAGGGAAGAGGAAATGCGCATCATTGCGCTTTCGCTGAAGCTTAAACCGAAACGAGATATTGACCGATATTAAATTTGAATGGGTTTATTCGTAAGAGAAATACCTACATAGGTAAATACATGGGTACCTCCTAACTGCATAGATATCCGTGATCTCGTTATATTCCATTTTCGATGATAATTTAGCGCCAAACTTTGTCACGTCAATCCGATGTTAATACGTTTATATTTTTGACTATATTCGATTTGAATAATATTACGTTGCGTTACTTTTCCAATCGAACGTTCAGTTAACTACGCAACGTTTCCATTGAAACAACGTTAATATTATTCGTTAATTCGAAAGAAGCTTTTATTTACAATACGTCGTGTTGTTAGCGATTTTCATTAATTTTATCTCGAATGATTAATGTTAGAGCTCGAGTCCTAGATAGATTAAATAAAGTCTGAATCAAAAAATAAACCTTGAATAGAATATGTTCGATGAACTCGATAGGATAATCTCTAGCACGTCGAATAAAAATAAGAATAAGAGTGTCCTTGCTATTTGACCGAAGGTATTACGACAACGCGCGCTTTATTTCACTTTCTATGCAAACTTTCGTAGCGCGTTATACTACTCTCGATCCATCGTTGATACCTCGTGTAGGTGGGAAGACCCTCTCGGCATCTTTTCGAATTCATAGACGTCACTGCGTGCATTGTTCCGCTTGATCGATTGACGCTTCTCCGCGAGGTTAATCGGAAAATCCTCGTACGAAATCTCGTCTCGCGGGATGAAGTAAGGGGTAGGTAAGATGGTAAGACGTCATGCCGCGAGGAGAAGAAAGACCAAGCAAGAAAGTGAAAAAGAAATAGGGAAAGAGAATGACAAGATAGGTGAAATATAAGAATAAGAATAAGAATAAGAATAAGAAGAATAAGAAGGAAGAAGTAGTCCAGGAGGAATTCCATAAAAATCGGTGAAATATGCATAGTGGCGTAGTGAGCGAGGAAACGTCGCACCGCGTTCGATGTCTCAAGGGAAACGAGAATCTTTGTGAAAGAAAAGGAAAGGAAAAAGAAAACGAAAAAAGAGGAAAAGAAAAGTCGCTGGAAATCAAGGCGAGAAAGACAGAGAGAAAGAAAGAGGGGAAGATAAAGGAGATAAGTGTGCGTTGTAGGTGGGGAGTGGAAAGAATTCTGGTGAAGAAATTGGAGGGAGAGTAAAATGCCGGCGTATGACGGGAGAAGGTGCCGGAGGATGAAAGAGAGCGAGTGTGAGAGAGAGTGAAAAAAGATAAAGGAAAGAAGGTCGGAGAGCGAACATTCGAAACGTCTCTTCGAACGAAATCTAATTTCAGTCCCAGGACGAAACTAAGCTATTTTCTCCGCAATATGCACGCGCTCGGCTGTTCCACTCGCGTTTTCCAGGCGTTTCCAGTCAAGCAGTGATCGTTCGGAGGGTTGGAGAGAAGAGAACCAAGGGTACCTGCTACCTTATCCTTCTGCTCCTTATTTTTTTTCTTTCTTTTCTTTTTTCTCTTTTCTCTTTTTTTTTTCACGAGCACGTGCACGCCTACGCACGGTTTAGAAATGCTCGATAAAATCGTCGTAGTTCGTGAAACGAGGCGTTGAGGCGGTACTCCTCGAGCACGAGCAATACGGAGAAGTATACGAATGTACAGAGGTATGAGTTGAAGAGAAAGAGGAGATTGGTGGTTTGGATGTGGCTTGGAAACGTAGAAGCCGTTAGCTGGCTCGGACAACCGGAAGACGATCGTTCATCTGGGAAACACTTAACGGACTCAGCTCGTTTGTCCTCCGTGGTTCGTCGAAATGTCGGCCTTCGAGTTTCCTCATCTCGTCGTAGTTTCTTTTCTAAAGGATAGAAAGAGATAAAGATAGAGAATAAGAGAAAGGGAGATAAATATATTCGCACATTTTCATCCTTTCCCTTTTATACGTCGGTTCGAGGGCACGATAGAACGTGGATCTCTCGATTCGTCGACGGGAATCAACCAAGAGACAGACAAGTTCGTTTCTAGTCCTCGTCACGCGCTAATGGCTGATCTCGGCAATGCACAATTAAAGAGAATTATTTCGCTAAAATTCATCTGCTCGCTCGCATTGCTTCCTGGAGATAAAAGCATGTTCAATGATTAGCGTAATTGCGAAGTCGTACTCGTTATGTACTAATCAAGTTGAATTTCTCTCTCTCTCTCTTTCACTCCCTTTTTGTTGCTCCTGTAAATCTTTCATAGTAGGTGTATGCGTAGCAAATGTAAAATCTGCCCAACTTATTACATAACCATTCATACTTTAGTAGAAATCCTGCTTGATTTCAAAGATTTGCATGGTAGTCGTATTGAGAATTAGGTGCTAGAGAATGGGAAGAAATTCCTGAAATTTGGTGATTTAGACGTGAAACCGTCTTCATCGCGTACCGCCTTTCGTTTCTCGCGGTTAGTCGTAGTTTCTCAGAGAAAAGCGTCGAGAATCTAAAGGCACTGAGACGGTAATGGTTGAAATTTCTGAGGTAGCGTTGGCAAGACGCTGGAGAAAGAGAGAGAAAGAGAGAGAGAGAGAGAGATGGTTCCTCCTACTTCTGTTCTCATAATTAAGCCGACGTTGGTTTTTGATGGCCACTAAAAATGTCGCGGAGGGTCGAACGGTTAAGGAGTCTTAGTAATAGCAAGGGAAACTGTTCGCTTGTGAGCGTTGCAAAGTCGTATAGAAGGGTGGGAGGGAAATATAGAGAGAATGAGAGTGAGAAAGAGAGAGGAGCGAGGTGGAAAGGACGACAGAGGTCGTGGATCGAAGAAGGGAAGTGTAGCCCTTATGCTCTGATATTAGCAATACCCCGTCTCGTAAAGTTGACTGTGCGGCAATTCGAGTCACTTTGTGAACCCTTTATACACTCCCACTCTACACCCCTTCCACGTTTTCACCCTTCGTGCAAACTCGAGAGAATGTAACGTGTAAGCGAGTTAGAGAAGGAAAGAAATAATCGCGGCATGCTGCAAGAGAGACGAAGAAACATTGAACGGGAGCAGTGATTTTAATGCTGCTGCTTCTTAAATTTGACGGCGACCCTCTTACTCTTACCTCCTCTTTAGACACCGATACCACTACCATTACCAACACTACTCTCACTAACACTACCCTCATTCTCATGGAACGTAGGTTTTAATTGTTGTGCCAAGCTTTTTCAACGTTAACTCACTTATATACTCAACTTATGTGATGTTACGATTTGTGGGCGCATTCTCGATCGTTCTCGTAACACGTTTGATATCGTACTGTCGTGATTATTTTAAAAGTGTGCTATTTCAACTGATCGGATACATTCGTTGAAAAGAAAAAAGAAACAGATATCATCCACATAAACATTTCTTTACACAAAATCGCGTTTACATAATCTAGACTGGAATATTTCGGTTTCAAGCATCGCGAGAGAGAAAAATTCAAAGGTACTCGGTGAGAAGTGATTACGTTCTTGGTACCAAGTTTATTTCCTTGTTTTTTTCTTTTTTCTTTTTTTTTCGCCTAATGTAAATTCCCTTTTGAAATTTCTATACTTAAGCAAGAAAAATGAATGAAGAAAATCAAGAGAAATAGGATTTATTCAGCAGCGCGATTAAACGTATAATGTAAGAATGCACGAGATATTCTATTATATGATTTATTTTTACATTATTAAATATAGAGATAGACGTATATAAGTTTTAAATAACCGTGACGATTCGGCGATACTCGTGCAATCGCAGCTACTTAAAATAATGACAATTATTCTGTTATTATTTCCAATTACAATCAACTTTTTGCTACAGGTAATTAAACGAATGGCAGGATGGGGAGGAAATTGGGGGGGGGAGAGGAGGATGAAGGAGCTTGTGGAACATCCTGCCACACCTCTCTGATTTAATAAGTTCATTACCTAATGAACAGATGTACGCGCGAACACCCCGTAAGCTCTGCGGCCCCTTCGAACAGGCCGGTCATCTGCCGATAATCAATACTTTTAATTATCGCATTTTTATGAATTCGACCGTAGTTTAGTTTTAATTGGATATTAAATCGATGATGACCATGCGCCTCGCCCTCGCTGGGCATTCGAAGCAATTTAGGCAATCCTAATTAGTACACTACTATTAATTTACTGCTCGTAAACCATGCAGCCTCGGTACTCGTATTCGGTACGAATAAACATTCGATCTATTGATTCTTTGCCGATTGCATAATCGCGGCTTTAATTATATTCCATGTTATAAAGTATCATCGTATTTATGTTTCGATTGTTTACGAGCGGTCGTTCACACGATGTTCCATGAGGAGAAACACAACGAATCCGATTTTCCTCTTCGTTTAACTTGCACGAAATATAAGAGTGTAATGCGATTCGTGACATCCCGCGAATACCTGAATACCTATCTACAACTTGCGAAAACATTTGTCTAGTAAGATCGATATGAGTCTGGAACGGCGGAATCGGTGTATGACTCGGTTGGCACCATTTTCTGTAAGTTTTCATGCAATACTCGTAGAATCTGGCTTGCGAATGGAGGTGGAGGTAAAGAAAGGGGGAGGGAAGGAGAAAGAAAGGAAGAAAGAAAGAAAGAAGAAGGAAGGGTAGGAGTATGTACAACTCTGTGGGTCCGAGGGTGAAATACGCAGAATGGGTGTGAACATTTTAAGCCTTTAATCTCTCGAGACAAAGGCGACGAAAAATGTTGGCCGTGGCTGCGGCTTTAACTTCCTTCCTACCCTCTCTTTTTCTTTCTTTCTTTCTTTCTTTCTTTCTTCTTTTTTACTCTCCTCCTTCTCAGTACTCTCTTTCTCTTTCTCTTTCTCTCTTTATCATTTCTTTTTTTTTTTATTTCCCTCACGCTTCTACAACCTTCTTTGTCTTTGCGCATTCTCCGTCTCCCTTTTTTAACTGGCATCGTGAATTAGTGGAAAGAGATAACAAAGAAAGAATTAAGATTCGTAGAACACCGAAGGGCGAGAGGAAGGGAAAGAGAATAAGAGAAATCTCGACGCGTATTCCCGCTCGTTCGCTAATGTATGCACTGGGAAACTTTTTTTTAAATCGCCGGCTTAGTCCTCTCTTCGCTAATGGTTGCTGAAACTCTTGGAAAATTCTTTCCTTAACCGGCAGAAAAGGGGGCTGGGTCACTCTCATCCAGACGGATAACGGAAAACGAGGAGCGTCCTAATCTATCGGAATATTTTGCACTCTTACTCGACTACTCTCCGCGTCTTCCCCCTTTTATTTTTCTTACTTCTTCGAATTTATACTCGTGCTTTATGCCGACGTAGGGAAAAAGAGACGTGAAACTTTGCCCGGAGCACAATTTTGCAGTAGGAAAATAATCGGCCGAACGAACGAACGAACGAATGAACGAGCGGATATCGGAAGATGGCGAAGCGACGAGGAACGTCGCGAGAATTAATAACAATTCACACGGCCGAGCGAACACGTCGGAATTAATTTTGAGCGTGCTACGAAAGAACGGATATGCTCAAAGGAGTAGGAGGAGGAGAAGGGGAAAGAGGAAGAGAAGGAATTATTAGAATTGCACAGGGTCGGTGAAAAACGTCGTACGCTCGTTCCTTCCCAACCTATCTTTCCGTAGATGGTCTGTACTTACTCGTCGATGTCCACTCGCACACATAGAAATTCTACTTATTCGGCACGTTAATCATACGACAGACTGCGCGAACATTTTCATTGTTTTGCTTTTGGACATCCTTTCGCAAGGTGGCGACTTTGCTCTCGTGAACGTGCTATCTCTCTCATTTTCTCTCTCACTCTCTCTCCCTCTCTTTCTCTCTCTCTCTCTTTCTCACTTACTTCGCGGAAGCGTTAATTAACCCACGCAGACCGGCATCAAATAAATTTCGGTTAGAACGTGAGAAGCAACAAATCTGAGTCAGGTGGTGTCAACTACGGCGAATGCGAGCCACCTCTTACTTGAGTTACTTCAGTTTCAGGCTTTCGTAGCTGGCACGGTATTATGGCGAGGGACGACGCGTACAGAGACGGCGAGCTTGCCGCGAGAGAGGGAAATAGCGAGAATGAAGGGGATAGAGAGGAGGGTTGTTACCGAGAAGAGAGAGGGTAGAAATGGGTTTGAGAGGAAAGAGAGAAAGAGGAAGAGAAAGGGAGAAAGAGAGAGAGAGAAAACGCCAGAGTTGATGAGAGAAGAGAGAAGAAGGACAGGGAGCGGTTGGTCGGAGCTACCAACAGCGTCACCGCATCGCCCACGAGTCCTAATTAGAGAAATTTAAATTCATAGCCACCCCACGGTGCTGAACTTACTCCTGCTATGGTACGAGTACTGCTACCACCTTTTTACTCCCCTTCTCTGTCCTTCTTTCTCTCCATCTCCTCCTCTATCCTTCTCTCTCTCTCTCTCTCTCCCACTCTCTCTGTCTCTCTCTCTCTCTGTCTTTCACTCTTTCTCTTTCTCTTTCTTCCAGTTCACCTCATCTCGAACCTGAGGTCTCCTTTCTATTACTCTCCTTTTCTTTCGCGTTCAAGCTCGAAGAACAACGTGCATTCCTTAACTAAAGCAATTACGAATCGTCTCCTCTAGTACTTCGGCCGACTTATGTCAAAAGATAATGCCATTTTCCATCAACTTTTCTTACCAGACTACCCGCTCGCCACTTGCCGCGTCTCCTTTACCCTTTTTTCTTTTTCAACAACCAGTCTCCGTGAAACTAAACGCGAATAAAGCTGACTTCTGTCTGATTAACTAGAAAGTTTCGGGAACTGTGGATGAGCCTTGTTAAAATGCATCGTAGAGTTTGATCAATTAGCATTACCGTAATTAACGTATGTAGAATATACGCTAGATGAATGGTGATGATTTTAATTGTCAAATCACAAACGAAGAGAATTGGATAGAGAAAGAGGGAGAGAGAGAGAGAGAGAGAGAGAATTAACGATACGAAATGTGGAAATTGGGTGAACGAGCCGAACTAGTTCGATCCATGGAAATTTGTATAATAAGCCCACGGGTGATCTCCGAAGTGGTCGCTAATACTCTCTAAGAACGGCCAGTGGAAGCTATGGAACGCTGTAGAACGGTTGGCGTTTCCCATCGATTCGTAGGAAGCACTAACACTGAACGCATTCCTCCTTGATTGGGCTCCCTTCCAAGAGTCGATTTGCTCGCATTTGCAGCTCCGACGAAGCAGTATCAATTGAACTTGACCCAAGGACATCCAATAGTCGCTGGTTATCTTGCGAATCGGCAGAGAGATTCTATGCCTTCCCTCCCCCGGCCCCCCCCACTCCTCATCAACCCGACCACCTAACCCTCCACCTCTCTTTCAATCCCTTCACTAAGCTACGACTTCGTTACGGTCTTGCGAGATAAGATTTTGAGAACTCGAAATAGCGATGAACCTCGATAACGATCGCGTTCTAATTACGCTGAAAGGAAAATTAACCCGCACGACATCGTATGTGTCGCATACGTGATTTTTCGATATAGTACTCTTAATAAAATGACGTACGTCGAAATTATCCAATCGAATTATTTATGCGAATGAACGATGTTAAAGTGTATATTTTTTTTTCTTTTCTTTTTCTTTTTTTTTCAAAAAATGAAATCCTCCTCTGCATTTCGAGCGAGATCGAAGCCTGGCTGGTAATCCTGTTCGATTTATCACTTGATTTATTAACTATTCTTCATTTACGAAAAAAGGAAGAAGAATGATCGATATACGTAATAGTTATAACGAAATATTTCGCGAAGATCTTTGCTTCCTACATACGCGAGTATATAGGAACTATTACTTTTTGCTAGAGTGTTAGCTAAAAGCTATTATAAATCAAAAGCTAACTGAATGGTCGTAAAGGATTCTTGTGAAATTTCTGATTCGCGCGCGCGCGTTGGGCTTTATAGCAAAAAATATGTTTCGCGATTTAGACAAGGGAAGAAGAGATACGGCAAGACAAAAGAATCTTCTCCGTAACGATAAATCATCATGAGAAAGACTGATATATTCACGTTGAGATTATATTCATGTAACTTTAATAAATAAAATAAAATGTATGTGTGTTTTTATAAATTCTTAATATATATACTTTAATATTTTATATCTATCGTATTGATAATAATACTGAAATAACATAAAGAGAAAGAAAGATTATTAGCGACTCGATTTATAGTAATTAATCTCAGAAAGTAGACTGTTGAATTACCTAGGAAGCCGTACCTCATTCAAACTGGCAAAGGTTGCGAACTACCTTATGTAGCTTAGATGATAGGTACATGACATATATATAGAAGAGACTCGAACGGTACTTCGAAGAACGTTGTACTTCTGCCAAACTACGACTAGCAGGTAGCAGATAGCAGTGATGGTTGGTCTAGGGTGTTCACTGAGCCGAACTTTCGAAGAAGCTAGACGGTGCCGTTGCCGCTGGTTAATTTGCATCCCTTAATGAGTCGCTCACGTAGTGCTCTTATCTTTACGTCTTGACTCAAACTACCCCCTCTCTTGTTCTCCTCCTCCTCCACTCTACTCCTCCTCCTCCTCCTCCTACTCATCCTTTTCTTTCACCAACGAACACGTTGCCTTTTCCCTGAACATCATTTTCCCTCTTATACCGAAACGAGCTAACCGTCTTCCCTTCTTCACTGTTTTCTTGTCATTCGACCTTGTTATTTCTAAGTTGCACCCTTCTTCTTCTTCTTCTTCTTTCTTTCTCTATACCCTTCCCTTTCCCTATAGCTTGTTCGTTTCTATGTTCCCTCTCAACATCCCCATCCTTTGGTTTCGCACGACCCTTCGATCTTTCGAGGGTCGAATACTTTCTTCTCACCGTATAAGAACACAGACCGCTGGCCAGAGGCAATGAATGTCGGATATTCGTTTCGACTTGAGTGCTTAAGCGAGATCCACGAGTATCCCTAAAGCTTGCCTTCCTTTTGTTTTCAAACTCCCTCGCACTTTAAGAGAGAAAGAGAAAGAGTAAGAAAGAGAGCTCTCCTTTTTTCTTGATATATCCGTCATTTATTTTTCTTCTTTTTAAATAAAGAAATCCAATCAAACGTAACCTATTATGTATGTAGAATAGAAAATTAAGGGTAACAAATGAAAGGGAATTACAGGTGGTGCGTGTAAAACACGATTAAAATTTACATTCGATAAATGGCAAAAAGAAAAAAGAGAGAAACAGAGTCAGAAATATCGAAAGAGGGTGAACTGCCTTTTCTTTTTCTCTTTCTTTCTCTCTCTCTCTTTCTCTTTCTCGATTCTTATCCTCGTAGTCGCGTTCGAGTCGCGTTCGAGGGGTAAGAGTTCACCCCTTTTTCGCGCAGCTCGATGTTAGAAACAATTTTCCCGTCTTTCTTTTCACCCTCCGATTTAACCTCCGGCTTCCTCTCTCCTCACCTTCTCACTCGTTCCACCAATTGGAAGCGTGTCTACGGAAAGAAATGGGGACGGGGAGAACATTGGCGCATTGTAGAAGTCAAACAGCCTCGTCGGATGTGGCGTGACTTACGTCGTCGGAAAAGCGAGTTTTAAATTGCTTATCGCTTCGAGCACGGAAAATTTACTGGCGGTGAGCAACGACGACTACGACTACGACTACGACTACGAGAGAACTATAAAGACGAGAATGAGAGAAAAATAAAGAAATAGAGAGAGAAAGAGAGGAAATAAAGAGAAAAGGTAAGACGGAGAAACGCGCGACACGCGGTCACGAACGAAGATTAAAAATTTCATGAAGTCAAGCGTCGTGGAAAGCCACCGCCCCAGAGCTTTTCCCTTCTATCGTTCAATAATGTAAGACCGACGAAGTGGTTAATCTTTGTTTCATGCGCTCTATGAAAGAGTGATAACTCTAACGCAAATTCTCACCGAGTGCTTAATGAACCTCTTGTATCGACTAATCCGCTTGACAGAGATTAGAGATAACAGCTTCCGAAGAGTTGCGATTAGACAAAGACGCGTTGATCTTAAATTATCCTAAGAAAATGGGAGAGAAAAAAAAAATAAATAAATAAATAAATGAGGGATTCGCTATATGGCTAGGCGGAATGGCGGATATGCTACAAAGAACTTCAAATTAAAGCCCTTCGTAGTATTTCAAGGAAATTAAAGTCCGCGCTTCTCTACGGAACGCGAGCTTTCTCTTTGTCTTTATCTTCTTCTTCTTCTTCTTCTTCTTCTTCTTCTTCTTCTTCTTCTTCTTCTTCTTCTTGTTCTTCTTCATCCAGCCGATAGTAACCCAAGTGAAAAAGAGAGAGAAAGAGAATGAGACGTCTTTGCGAGTACCACCCCATCCTCAACAGCCGCGTCTCGTGACGACCCTACCGGCACCGAAGAACAGTCCAACCCATCCTCTTCTCCATCAGCAGCACCACTACCATCATCACCATAGCCGCCACCCTCACCTTCTATCGTTGTCTCTTTCTCTCTCTCTCTCCCTTTCTCTATCCCTTCTCTCCTCTGTCCGGTTATCCTTGGTCGGATGGCTCGGAAAACGCGACGCGACGCATCTGTTGCCAAATTATTTTGCCCATGGGCCCGTGAAAAATTTCTCCCGGTGCCATTATTGTTCCGTTGCGCGTGAGAATCTAGTTATTTGCTCATTTCATTGTTCCTCCGCGGGCACCGCTGGAAAATACGCCGACCATAGCTACGAGAGTGAGAGAGAAAGAGAGAAAGAGAGATAGAGGTAGAGAGAGAAAAGGAAAAAGAGAACGAAAATGCGTTAAAGGAGGGCCGATGCTGACTGCACCAATGTTGCCAAGCACAAATCGAAAGGAGAAAGATGTTAAATTAAACGAGTCCACGAGGACGAGTCAAGGGGAAAACGTGAAACGTCGATCATCATCAGTCCGCTCTATCGCGTGTGCAGCTCGACTACAAGCTACTCGTTAGAGTTACTCCTTCATTCACGTATTCGTTAGAAATTAAATTTTCTTTTTGGTTTTTTTTTTTTTTCACTAGCTTGTCGATAAAATTCTTACCTTTATGTTTAGTTATGTTAGCTAACAGTTTTGAAACACCAAAGGGAACAAATGTCGCAAAACAAGGTGGCTAAATACGACCCTTGCTATACTTTAGTCCCGTATTAATACAATTTTATGGAAATAGGTCATCCACGATGCAAATGCAGAAACTCGATGAACTTCCCTCAGGTGTACGAGGCCACAATCGGTGCTGTGGTAGGTACTACCAGGTACCATGAACCCCTCGCTACGTAGTTTGCAAAAGAGAACAGAGGCTGCTTGTGTGTATTTTGTAAAGGTGGTTAAACGATTTCAAGAACTCGTTTCATAAGGACCATGTTCAGTTACGGACGGATGCTGTTGTGCGATTATTAGGAATTAATGTAAATAGGTACCTCGGCATATCGCTAAGCTCGACGAAATGCGTTTGTGGTAACTCGATGAACTAACTTAACTCTACTTCTAGCCTTGGTGTCTCTCTCTCTTTCTCTCTCTCTCCCTTTCTTTATCTCATGTTCCTTCTTCATCTTTCTACATCTAACAAGAACAGACTCCTGTCTCTGTCTATCTATCTCTCTCTTTCTCTTTCTTGCTTTCTCAATGGTTCTACACTGTAACGTTCAGCCATTACGAACGATCGTGCATCGCATACCCAGACGTTCTCGCAAGACACGTAGGCAAGGCACTATCTACAACAACGAGGATTCCTAGACACGAAGCAATTCGATAGATGTACACGTTTAATTCTCATCGTTAAGGATCTCTAAGAACACGAGATCTCTAACGCGATCTGTGATATTGCACGGTACGCGATTACATTTCCAAAGATACGATAATTCATTTAAACAAACGACAAGTAGAACCAACCTCGCGTGAAAAAATTTTCTAACCGAATGTGACGTTTTTTTTTAATATTCTCCGGTTATATGATAGACTAAAAGGGCTGTCTGTTGAAAGGCCCAAGTCAAGTAGTTAAAACGGTAGACGTTGCAATGGATGGCGCAGCAGACTGTTTAAAGCGACTTAGAGAGCGTAATAAATAATATCCCTGGCTCATTTGGCGACCAACGTAGGAAGTAAAGGGCGAGTAATTAAATGGAATTATTTAGTGTTATGAAAGGACGCGGTGGCCGTGCCGACAGCCATGATACCAACATTCTGGCTGGCTGTTACCTTTTTCTCTTCCCCTATCATTTCGGTCTTTCTCGTTCACTCGCTCGGTTTTTAGTCTTCCATCTTCTTCTAATTCCCTCCTATATAGATGAAGAAAAGGAAAGAGCAGATATAAGGGGCTAAGGTATGGAGAGAGATCATCAAGCAGGAGGAGGCAGGTGGAAAGGTAAACGAGGAAAGAAGATACGGAGAAGAGGATGGCGAATACTGTAAGGGTCGACCGCAATGAATAGTTCATTTCTCTTTGAAACTTTCTCAGGAGAGCATGGCGATGATTAGCGGGGCCAGGGGAATTTACCAAGTGACCGAGAAGGGCGAGGCTGTGTAAGTAATTCGTAAATTGACCTTGAAAGTTCGGTAAACCTCTTGGACGACACAAAGTTAGTATTTACAGAACGGCGTGAGATGTTTAAATGCGACGACTACGACGTTGGAAACGTTCGGTTATTGAAAGAAAGAGAGGAAGAGAAAGAGAGAGAACGAAATCAAGAATAATAATGGGAAGGTGAAAAGTAAACGAGAGATAAAACAAAGAATAAAGAACATTGGTTATATCTCAAGGAAGAAAAAGTGCAGGGCCATGCGTTGTACGTTATTTTTTGTTGTAATCCGGTAGGTCGTAAAATGGTAATTTGCATAGCATAACGCGAAGCTCTTTCTAACGAAAGCAGCAACGTCAGACTGATTTGAGTCGACTTGGTGGTAGCTACAGAAAGACTGGAATCTAGTTTGCTCGTCTCGGGTCTTATGATCCTCATTCGTTTATATTTCCTTGTGCCCAATGAGCTTGCAACAGATTTGTATTCGTTTGGCTGATGATGAACAAAGTCGCTACGACGAAACTCTCGTTTCTCATCTCTCTTTATCTTTCTCTCTGACTATTTTCGTCTTTCTTTCTCCGTGCCGTTAAACGAGAAATTCTGGTCTCTTTGTCGAGCTCTTTTTCCTTTTGGTCTCTTGCTTTACCTACTTATCCAGATTACTGTTATTCTTTGCATGGCTTCGAGCGAACTCCGATCCATGGTAGTGTTATAATTTGAAAGATTGAAATTTGTTTTAAAGAATCATTTCAGGATAAAATTTAAAGAGAGGAGACCATACAAGCATTATAAAATTCTTATAAAAATATATACAAAAAAAAAAAAAAGAAAAGAAAAGGGATGCTTACTTTAAGCTGATACTTCAAACGTGCTCGCATATCGTACTTGTAAAAGATCGCTTGATCTTTCGGTTGGAAACCGGCCAAACTTTACCCCCGTAACATTTTACGCGTCCAAGGAAAAGTATGGACAAGACAAGACTTTTTCGAAATCGTAATGTCGACACGTGGAACACGTGCGATAAATGTCACGCCATCCGCCATCCGACTGCCGCTTTATCGGAGACCCTACTTTATACCGGCTGCATCGGCAATACTAACAGGAATAGTATCCTCTCTGCATTGGTCAGCCAATATCTTGCATATTGCTCTCTCCCCTTTCCTCCTACTTCTCGTTCTCCTTTCATCTTTGCGAAACAAGTTAGGGAAACTACTCCATTTCCCTTGTTGCGGTGAGAAAAATTCGTTCAAGATGACTTCATCACGATTCCGTTTATTCTTCACGTTAGATAGAAAATAATAAAAGATCGAAATAAATCATCTTATTTGTATCGTCCCTTTTTTCTTTTTATTATTACTTACTCTATTCGTTCAACTCTTCCACGTTTAACGGGGTGAAGCACCTCGAAAATAATAAAAGCCCATATTTCAAACTAGCTCCCACCGTTGAAGTAGCTATGCAAATTTCAAGAGGAACCTCTCGCACTCAACATCGTAAGAGAGCCCACGCCCGAGCTCTGCCACTGACGTTTTTAATTATTCAATAAAAACTTGATCGTTGCCATAGATAGCTTAAAGTACCCATCCGTTTATTATTTCGTCTCTCTATGTTTGGTACATCGGCAAAGTGTCGCATGATAGGTGGTAAATATGTACGTACAGTAGTAGTGTCTATAGAAATGTTTATTTTTCTACGATCGAATCAGGAACGGAAAGCTAATATAGACATTTTGTCTTTTTCTTTTTTTGTTTGCTTCACATCACAATGAAAGGATAGTCGATAGTGTATCAACAAACTTCTCAACTATTTGTGAAATGTGTATCGTGCAGAATATATATATATATATAAAATATAAATAAAATAAAGGTAAAAGGGAAATTCTGAAGAAAATTCTGATATTTATTAGGATCGATAAAGGAGAGAGAAAAAGAAAAAAGAGAGAGAAAAAGAGAGAAGAGAAGATCGATGAAAAAGTTAGAAGAAAGAGAAGATCGACGATTTCTTGCGGGAATTCGGGAAAACGAAGACGATCCTCTTTCCTCTTTCTCCTACTTTAACTTAACTCTGGTTCCTGACTTTACTCACGGTCTGCTCGTAGAATACACACCCTGCTGCTTCCCGGATGTGCAGTCCTCGTGACTCACGAGTCTTCGTAAATATCGAATGACCACCGAGAGACTCTACGGTACCGTGGTCAGATATTTTTATTCCTCGTTCCTCGTCGTCCCGTTGCTTTTATTCAAGATGAAACCAAGAATTATTTGGGATGTGCAAGGGGATTCGATTCAAATTTTAGTGGTAGCCGCTCTTATCAGATCAGCCAAAGAAATTTCTTGTGAAACATTCAAGCTACACAAGAGAACATAGAAAATGGAAAAACCGACAGAAAAGCTATGGATGATATAAATTTTATTAGAAGAAAAATGTTTTTTAGATTTTATAAAACTACTAGAACGAACATAATAATGTTCGGGAGTGTTAATCTTTTGTTAGTTGAAATCGAATTATTGTAGATATCAAATGCGAGCTTTGAATACGCGATAAGTAGGCATATTCGAGACTTGAATTTCATGCTGATGTCGTATGTCACGTTGTATATTCGTATTACTCATCCTCTATTTCTAGCAGAGAGTAATCGTATCTAGCTCGACATGTTGCCGACACGAATCTATGACAAATCTCTGACTAGTTTCCAATTTGTCTTTGTACCGAATGTACGTCAACGCAACAAGTTTCTAATTGATCATCTAATGCTAATACAAAAGGTGTAAATCCTGCGTTAGAATACTCTTATTATTTATCTATCTTACATATATATTCTGTTATTTCAATTTTTCAATCGATTATAAATAATTTTACGGTGTTACGATTTTTCCATTCTTCCTATGAAAACAAATTTTTCTTAAAAAAGTTCTTCCTATTTGCAAACTTCAACTTATTCTATAAAACTCACGAAGTTTTCAAATATTCCCGAATGTACTTTTCTATTGGCGAAAGCAACACAATTTCATCGAATCGACGACGGTGGATACCTGATACGGTATCTCTATTTAACCACTTTAATTCGAGTACCTACTTTATCCGTTTCATATTTTTATCTAACGAAATGAGTACGGTCTATCGGTGATATCGCATAGCATCATTTTTTATTTTTCTAGCTTTTTTTCTTTTTTCTTTCCTTACGTTCTTTCTTTCTCAATGAGAATATCTAATTTACCATGCTATCAAACGATAAAAGATCATCGTGGATCTCGCGTGACGAAGAAATGAAAGTAGGGATTAGCGAGTTAACGAACGATAAATTTTTCCCCGACAGAAAAAGAAGAAAAAAAATGAGAGGGAGAGGGAGAGAGAGGGAGATATAGAGAGAGAAAGAAGAATATACTTCGATCTATCTCACAAAGGGTGTTCCGAGAGAGAGTAACAGGCACGCAAAACGCGTTCTGCCGTGTCTCAAGAGGAAAATTAGCGATCAGCTTGTCGTTCGATTAACCTTCCTCTCCGATTTCCCGGTCTCTTATCCTTTCCTTTCTCGAAACTCGCCGAATTACCACGAGACCGTCGATAACGTCAGTGCAAAAAGGAATAAAAAGAAAAAATGCGGCTGGTCAAATAAAAGACCGTTAAAGGCAACCCCCTAACCCTCCTAACCCGCCACCTCATCCCGATATCCGTAACTTTGCAATCAAGTGGACTCGTTTATTCCGCATCGTTTTCTACTTCTTCTTCTTCTATCCTTTACGAGCTTACCTTTTTTTTTCTCCCGTAAGAGTGAACGATTCGTGTCTTGAATCTCTCGCTGAGATAAATTCGAAAGAAGAAAGTTTCGAAAAACGAATCGATACAACAACTCGTTTATTACTTAATACCCAACCAACTAAAACCCTTAACTCTACGTATCTATTAAAAATCACGACACGGAGTGCAACTTGATTAATTCTTTTTTTTTCTTCTCTCGCATTTTTTCTTTCCCTTCCACCCCCATCCCCACCACCGTGCGAAATCTAGCAAAATTTCTAAGCGAAAGCGATAATTTCGAGGAACGATTCGATGAGTTACGTGAAATTTTGATAAGTATACGCGACTCGAGGAAAGTGGGTGGAAAGTTTGGATGCACGAGGGAACTTTGGATCCGGTATCGAGTGGACTTGAGGTACACTCGAGGATTAAGTGGATCGACTCGTATGAGCCTCCAGTCCGGGAAGTTACGAAGTACCCTTCGACGGTCGAAAACGGGTACTCTCGCTTATCTCTTTGCTTATTTGCTTATGACAATTTGTTTTGCGGTTCTCTTTTACCCTCTTTCTCTCTCTCTCTCTCTCTCTCTCTCTCTCTTTCTCGTTTTCTCTCTCTCATTTTAACGAGTCGATGCTATAGGTAGATAGATACGCGCTCTTTGTACCATCGCAGAGGCCGTTTCGAGATAAATTGAGCTTTCAAGGAGACCGCTTCTACGATTGCCGTATATGTGAATGGGTTTGCAGTGCTTCCACTGAGGTGAGAGAAAAACGAAAACGACCCCTTTTCTTCCCTCTTTCACCTACCATAGCAAGCATGCTACCCATCTCTACCTACCTATCTCTACCTTTTTCCTGCACATACTCGTGCACCGCTCGATATGCAAAATCGCTGAATACGGCAGTAAAATGCAGGCGGCGTGTACGCCAATATGGCGAGTAGTGCGAAATCTCCAATGTTTTATATGTATGTCTATCTTTTTCTCTATTTCTCTCTCTTTATATATATACATATGCATGCATGGGTAGGAGGGGGATGGGGGTGGGAGGAGGATGGGAGGGGTCAGACTATGTATATTTCTTTTTTCGTCATTCACTTAACGCTTAAACTTATCTACGAACGAGAAGAGAAAAGACCAGACTGATCCATTTCACGGATTTTCAGGATGCACGTCGATTCAACGGAAAACTCCAGACGAGATAAACTAATCCGTGTAAGCTCGCGAGTTTCGAAGAAACCTTACCCCGATGGAAATGTATTTCAAGTTTAATCCCATCTTCCCTTAAAACTTTGTAAGCAATTATCGTCGATGATTTTGACGTTTGATTAATAATTATAATTTATTCCCCATTGGTATTCTTCTTTCTCTATAAAAAAAAAAGAAATATAAAAAAAGAAAGCTTATCATACGGATTCTAAAAAAAAAAGACACGAAGAAAAAGGATTAAAAAAGAAGATGTTAAAATCTGTTGGTAGGTAAAGCGTAGGATTCTTTCAAAGTGAATCCAGTAAAATCGATATCGTCGAAACTCTCGAAAGCGGTCTTCCGTTTCGGCGTTTGTTTAACAGCACACTGACAGGGAGGGCAGCCGTGAAGCGTTGAATTTCCACTCGTAACCGTCGAACGATTTTCGACGATCATTCTCGTTCGATGCTTTGCGTCGATCGAAATGTCTCATTTCCTGAATCGAAACCAATTTCCGTGTCTGACTCGCGAACGTTTGAGAATAAGATCTAACGAAAACGAGATCGAGATTTGCAAACGATTCGATTCAAATTATGAACATTGTGTTATACTTGAAGAAAAGTCGACAGTTCTTCCCCTCTGCCTTTTTCCTCGCCATTCTTTTTCCACCATTTTTCTACGATCTTCCTTTATTTCTTCTTCTGTTTCTTGTCTTTCTTTTTCTTCTGCTTCTTCTTCTTCTTTTTCTTTCTTTTTTCTCTCACACTCCTTCTTACTTTGTACATTGTATCCCCTCACAACGTAACGAAGCGAATTCTTTTCCTCGTTACTTCGGATACCTCGTTACCTCGACGTGTTCAGGATGCAATAAAATTCTCCTGTGATCAGAAATTCCTTGCGTGCTTTCGAACAATGAAGCGTGATTAAATTCGAATTTCAAATATTATCAAGAACTTTTAGGATAGCGCGTAAACGTTTCAAGCTCACCCCTTTTCGTTTATTTCCACTCGATTTCTCTTTAACGCAGTGTTATTTATTGATATATAAATGAGTAATATTTTCTTTATTAATAGATATCTACGTTTTCGATAATGATATATGAATTAGCAGATAATCGTCCGATAATGTCTTGAAATAAAATTCGAGGAAATCGTTAAGAAATATTGTGCTTCTTTTTTTTTCTTTTTTATTAAAATAAACAGTAGAAATGAATTACTCTTTCTTATCGCGTAAGATCTTTCAACAGTTTTTTTTTCCTAGATATAAATATATTTTTTAATTTATCAGAAACGCGAGAGCGCTCGTGCCATAAGGCTTGATAACGAATATCGTTATCAGAAATTTTAACAACGAAATAATCTTAAAAATTATTATATTCTCTACTCTATAGACAAATTAATTTTGTTATATAGAGGATGATAAACGAAATCTATCGATCTGCATTACTTGAGCATCCAAATGCGAGACCATTGTCAACGAAATGAATAATCTATCGATAACAAATTTCGCTTAGCGATAGAAAGAGAGATAGAGAGATAGAGATAGAGAGAGAGAGAGAGCGAGAATTAACGCACGATTTGGTCGAATTTAAATTTGATCTTTATGCACGCATAGAACGAAATGCGCAGTTAATGAGGCGTAAATATTGTTCGCGATTGATTTGATCATATAAATCCGATCGTGAACTTTCGATCTTTCGTTGTGCATTTTTCTATCGTCTCGTATCTCCCGAATTTCTTTTCTTTTTTTTTTTCTTTTTTTTTTCTTTTCTTTTCTTTTCTTTTCTTTTCTTTTCTTCGTAAAAAGGCAAAAAGAAAAGTCGATATCGTGTTCCCGTCGTCGTGCCAACGGTATGTGTATGTACTTTGCCAAAAACAGGTCGATGTCTTAAGGAGCCGAGCTACGGCCAAGCGTGCGTTGGAAAAACTACGATATGGAAGGAAACGAGGGGATAACGGATGAAGTAAAAAGGGTGAAGAACGGAAATGAGAGAGAAAGAAAGAGAGAGAGAGAGAGAGAGAGAAAAAGAAAAATACCGAAAGACAGAGTAGTAAAGAGTGACGTGGAAGGAAAGAGAGTGACTGAGTAAGAGGAAGAGAGATAGATATAGATAGATAGATAGAGATAGAGAACGAGAGAGAGAGAGAGAGAGAGAGAGAGAGAGAAATAGAGCGGCGGCCCGTTCTGTGGAAGCGTCGACACACACGTTTGTACGGTGGGTTGCCCGACAATAGGCATTGTGCACCCGCCATAACCAGGAACCAAACGCGACAGCAGCACGCCAGTATTGTCCGAGTGTCAGGCAGCCTCTCCCACGCTGCCCTCTTCTCCACCCCCGCCCATCGACGTCGACACCTCTTTCTTCCGCCTCTCGTTTAACCCTCTCTCTCTCACAAGTCCACTTTTTCCTCGAATTACTATATTCTTTTTCTTTTCATTCAGACAATAGGAGCAGCCAGCCATTCGAGGAATCTTTCGTCTAACAACGTCAGAAGAATTCGAAGTTTTCTTATTGGTTATGTGTAATTGTGTTCGAATATTATCGCGACGATATCTCATTTTTCTGATATATATATATATATATGATAAGGAATATGGAACAAGCAGGATGGGAGGGTATATTAGGGACTGTTGAGTTTTGATGTTATTGATAAAAGTGAATTTATCAGTCAGGTATATAAGGTAGAGGCAGATACGTTTGTCTAAGTTCCGAGAAGACAATTGTAATTAACTAGTGTTGTTCTGAAAGTGTCTCTATTTATCAAAGATGAAAGGTGAGCACGTTACTTTAATATACAATGCGGGGTTGTGAATCATGAATAATTCAAAAGTAGACAGTTTTTAAGTTTATGAGTTTCGAGATAATAAATGTATACATTTGTGTGTTCTAATCGTGTATTTAATATTTTTAGTTATTTTCGCTATTACACTTTTGGTTTACATCGCTGTCGTTTTTACCGAGCCAGTGATCGAACCCGAGTGCCCAGAAGATGACGGTCCAAATGCCACTCTGATTAAGGATCCATATCACTGCGATTCATATTATGTTTGCGTTGAAGGCGAACCGATTTTAATGAAGTGTCCACCTGGTTTACACTTTCATGATAAATTGAAGACCTGTGATTATCCAAGAAAAGCAAAATGCAAGCCTCTTCCTCCACCTTCCTTTTAAAAAATTAGCATTGATCTCACGTATACGATTAATGCGATCGATTTAAGTATATGTCGTTCTTACGCAATTTTCAATACTTCTTTCGACGGATAACGCATTTTGTTTATTTATATAACTGTAACTCTTGATAAAAAAGAAAAAAAAAGTAGACAAAATTGTGTTATTGATAAGAATTATATTACATTTGTCTTTTATTCAACCTTTTCCTTTAAAAAACCTTTTATTCAAGACTTTTCCTTTAAAAAAAAGATCAGTAGGCATACAAAAAGAAAAGTAAAAGAATATAATCGTCTCCTATATTCATCAATACATATATTTTGTACGTAATTTCATCTCACCATAGATCTAATAGAATCGAGTAAATTTGTCGTTACAAGGAAATGAATGAGTCGCTGTTAGAACGTATTTTTCGTTTAGTGAGCTCTTACCGACTCTACCTGCTAGTTTCATGACTTTCCTTGACGGTCTCTCTTTCTCTCTCTGTATTTCTCGTAAGATTGCATTCCTTTCGTGAGGATCGTAGTTGGGAGATTCGAGGATCTTAGCTTTCAAACGAAGTCTCTTCAAAAGACTGTCCAATAAACGAGAAGGAAAGGTGAGGAGAGACGAAGTGCTCCGAGTAGCAGCTTCCAGAGCAAGCTCCGTTCGCAATGTATCTCCTTTAGTTCGTACGGTGAGTGCATCTCTGGTATATGTGTACGTTAATTCGTCTTTACGGTGCCGCAATAGGGAGAGCTATCTCTCGCAGCATCCCTTTCGTAGCATCTCTCTTGCTTGAAGGCGCAAGGGGTAGGGCTCCTGCTGTTGGAACGTTAAGGGGTATATCTTGCACCGAGAGAAGAGCCTTTCGTTGCTGACGTCGTCGCAGTTGGTACTGCTACTGCTACTGCTGCCACTGTTACTGGCCAGTTCCTTCCGTTGCTGGAGTACTTCGCTGCGGCAATTTAACGGCAACAGTTTAACGATGGCCCGTTTGTATTGTTGAACCAACACAGTGTATCGTACCAGTGCGTTTTACACGCGATCTAACTGAGTTTTACCCAACGTATATTTATATAAGTAAATGTAAGTGTGTATAGGTATATATTATACGTATGTATATAGACATATGCAGGTAACATTTTACGAAACACACAAAAATTCAACTTAATTAATCGTACTTTCAATGATAAATTTCTTTTTCAAAAATCACAAGTTAATTATTTTCAACAAAATCATAACTGAACAAAGCTTGAGTAAAAAAGAGGAAATAACTAATCTCGAACACTTCCATTCATTTTACTTGAAAACTTTTCATTTATTAGGTAGTTTCGTATATTAGAAACGATACTCACGCATTATCGTTTGTAAATGTAAAGTACACACGTATACAAGAATGGGAACGAGAGAGAAAACATGCTCGTTCAACCGATTAAAAGCCCGTCCAACGTTGTACGTTTGTATGCATGTACGTATCTATGTTGCACGATGACCATAGTAAGAATGAGTGAGTGAGTGAGTCGGTGAGTTAAAGAGAGAGAGAAAGAGGGAGTGAATGCACGCGTTATGTACACGGTCGTAGGTATTGTTGTGAGGGACGTAAAGCCCATGGCCACGTCTCATAACGTTTGAATTGGTGTACCACGCACATGTGAAGTGGCAGCTCGGTGCATTACATTTGTGGGCCAAATAGTACTCAACCGAAGCGCCCGTGACCTGCAATCTACCCGAGTTCACGACGAGATACTTCAAACGGTTACACCACGTTTACTCGTCCTCTTTTCGGTCGAGATTTTCGTAAGATCGCTGTCAAAAATTCAGTGTCGCTCCTACATATATCGATACGAAAGATTGAAAGGATTCTAGGGGATAAACATATCGATCGAGTAACCCCACCTAGATCTTTTATTTAATATTTTCTTAATGCCAAAAACACATTTTGTAGAAAATTCATGAAAATATTTCTCCCAAAAATTCTACCCGAGTTTATTTCCATACGATATCAATTTATATCATCGTGTAATATGTTTTATAATAAATATAACATATATTTAGTTGCGATAAATTTATAAAAACGTAAGTTTGTCGATAAATTAATGAATAAATCTGATGTCGCGATCGGCAGTTGTTTTATTCCGAATAAAAACAACGTATAGCCGAGGATTAGGTCCTACTCGTAGTTGGAAGGAAGGAAGAAGGATCGGACATAAAATCAGAGTAACGATATTACTTACGGGTCCGGCTTTCTCCGTTATTTATGAAAAAGTTAACCGAAGCACGGATACCCTCGGTGTTTTCGTAATAGCGAACTCGTCCTTTCGCAAAATAAAGGCAAGCGAGCGGAAAGGGATTACGAAGAAATAAAAGTTTCACTAGCGGGCATCGTTCCGTAATGCGGAAACCGGAAGACCGTGGTGTGGAACGACGTGGGGGAAGGTTGCTCGAGGACGATGTGCGAAATGGGTTGGTACGATTTTCCTTCTTTCTTATCGTTACTCGTGGATTTTTCTACAATACGTGCCGCGAACTCGCGACGAGTAACGAGTTTTGAGAACGTCTGTTGGAAACAATGTTGGCTACGCTAAGATAACTTGGAATAACACCGAGAGCTTGAGAGATCCACTCTTATCGAATCGATCGGTGACACGAGCGAAACGAAAGAAGGGGACAGTAAGAGAAGAATATCTACGAAGAAAAATAAAAGATAGAGAGATAGAGAGAGAGAGAGAGAGTGAGGGTGAGAAAAGAAACGAGAAGGATGAAGGAAGGAGCAGAAGGGTTTAAAGGAAGACTTCGAATCCCCTAAGGGATCGAGGTGTATCGTGCGCAAAGCAGGAGGATTCAAGTGAGAGAAAGAGACGAGAAGATGAAATGAGAAAGTCGAGTACGGGTGAGAATAAGATAGAAAAGGGAGTAGTAGTCGTTGGTGAAAGTGAGGAGAGAAAATATAAGAGAAAGAGAAAGAGAGAGAGAAGATCTCATCAGAGCAGCGACACTTAAATTCCCTATTTCGTTTGGCGCTCAATGCTTCGCCTGAGTTTGTCGCCTCTTCCCCGTCTACGTCTTCGACGTCGTCTACGTCCGCCGGTTAATGTCGTATTCTTGTTGTAAAAAGGAAAACGAGAGTGAAAGAAAGAGTGAGAGGAGAGAGAGAGAGAAAGGGGAAGAGAGAGGAGAAGAAACGAACAAATCGAGCCTTCTTATCGGTACGAGTCAGCTGCCGGCTGGTAGCTTCGCTTACTCGTATCCCGTATGTTCCTTTTCCTTCTGCTTCTCTTCAACCTCTTTTCTTCTTTTTTCACCACTTCTTCTTCTTCTTCTTATTTTTCTACTTCTTCTTCTTCTTCTTCTTCTTCTTCTTCTCCTACTTTCTCTTTTTATTTTTCCTTTATCCCTATCCTCTCTTTTCACACCATCCGTTTCGTACATTTTTTCAAATAGCTCGCTTTACTACTTCCTATTCCCCCTTCGTTCTTGAAACGATGAAATGTATCTATCCCGTCTTCCCAAAGAAATTATTAATGGAATCTTTTCTGTATCAAATTGGAAAAGCGATCCCCGATCGTTTTCGTTTTCACAAAGATGTGTCAAAAACGTAGCCGATGTAAAATGCGACTATCATCATCGTTTGTCGTTGTTCCAAATTTCAAGCTACGTTTTTCATTCTTTTCTTTTTTTTTCTCTTTTTTCCCAACATCACTTCGATACATTATAAATTGATGCATAAACAAAATTTATAGCTGAGATTTATTTTTCTTTTTTTTTTTTTTTTTTCTACAGGATTACCTGCATTATTTTCATTTCCTTTTTTGCTACGAGTAAAAGAAAAAGAAGCGGTATAAAACAAATATCTAATTTATGCAGGCTATTTTAGAAAGTGAATACGCTTTGTCAAAGGGTGTTCACAGCGGGTAGGAAGTTGAAGAATTAATAGGAAAACATTTTTTTGAAGGGCAAAGGGTAGACAGAAAGGAAGAAAAAAAAAGGGTAAAGAAAAGTTAAGAAGTAGAAAGAGAGGGTTGAAAGGGAGAAGGAAAAGCGATTATAAAACGCTCGGATGGCGTGCAAGAAACTCGAAGGCCTCGATTGCACGAGACACATAGGCTTTGCCTAGACTGGAGATTGCAGCTTTGTTGCGTGTCTCTTCGAGCTTGCGCATTTATAACGCGAGCAGTAATTTTTATGGGGTAACGCTTATCGCTTTCTAATCGTCACGATCACTTGTCTCTTCCTTTCCTTTCTTTCCTTTTGACGTCGTTCAACCCTTTGAAACTTCCATTCTTGTCGGTCATTGTTTGCTCTCTGCCATTTTTTTTTTCCTTCCTTTTTTTTCTCTTATCAAAAAGACTTTGCATCTCAAATTATTTCATCTTGAACGAAACTCAATTATCAATCGATAATTACAATATATAATGAATTTTATTAAATCGTGTCATTTTAGAAAAATTCTTCTGCAAATGAAAATCTATTTTAACAGTGATCACCTCTAACAGTTATCAATAATAGATCAAAGGTTTTGTTTTGTTATGTAATCATGGATTTTTAAAGAATGCATTATTTTACTTATATTAAAGAATTAATAATGTAGGTGTATTAAGAGGTATACACGTTGCAAAAAAAAGATTGTCATTTGTTTTTAGGTCTGGGCAATCCTCTCATATGCGGTAGATACGAATTTCCTAAATATTAGAAGAAGTGCACACAAAAAAGTATTGACAAAAATCATGATATTAAAATCGTCCTATTCATTTCGTCAAGGAATTCGGTAGATTGCTTAAAGAAAGATGAAAATAATCATCGAAAATAATGAAGACTATTTCGAATAATAACAGACGCATGATTACTTTATAAATAAAATATTAAATTTGTTTTAAAAAGTTATCGAATTAATTTCTACACCAAATACATTTCGATCAATGTTATTCGATAATAACTTAATGCAATTTAAAAAAGGAATGAAAGCAATTCTTTGTTCCTGGAGTTTCGAATACGCTGTCCATCTAAATTTGTCTTTCATTCTCATACATATATATCACGATACGTATATCAGAGGAAAAGAAAGAAAAAAAGAGAAAGGTAAGTGAGAGTAGATACAAAAGACGATTCGACCACTGAACGAGTAGTTCTCCGATGTCCCCAAGGAAATGAAATTATCGATATATCTGTAATCAATAGTGTGCGTAGATATACGTTGAAGTAGCCACCGGTCGAGCACAGGTGGCCATCCGATATTGGTTTTGCTTTCGGATTCTGCGGACACCCTGTACAACGTTGGACGTAGAAGAGGCTCACCGTGGAGGGCAATTACCTCACTAAATATTCACAAGTTCATTACGAGCGAAGTTGGACCTAGTCCTCTGTTCTCTGTCTCTCGTGAACGGCAAGCATCTCTTTATCTCTCTCTCTCTTTCTCTCTCTCTCTCTCTCTCTCTCTCTCTTCATTTCTCGTCTCATATCGTCTTCCTCTATCTTTCTATCTCTCTCTTTACATCCACGCCAGTCTAACACGAGCAATGTGTTCCCAACGCACTGGTGAATTCATCTACAGGGCCGTAGCAAGTACGGCTTATGCCTGTATATGCAAGAGAACCCTAGACGCATGAGATATCTACCGTGAAACTTCTATGAGAAAGGCTTCTCGTACTTATTCAAGTAGTAGTGGAATTAAACGCATAACGTCTAAACAAAAAGAAGAGAAGGGTAAGCGTTTGCGAAAACAACTACCCGCGCTGTTGTACCTTGTTTAATTATCAAAGGATTAGACGAGATAAGACGACTATCGAGAAGGATCTTATAGAAGGTGATCGTGCAAGAGAACCCTTACGAAATATCATAATATTTCTTCCTTTCAGTTTTCCCATTTGTATATTCGTACCACGATTTTCTTACCTATGCGATATCGAAAACACAGTTTTTATTTATAAATCCGTGTATTTATGTTAATGGATAACGATAACACTCGGATTATTTTTCTGTATTTTGAATAAATATACAATTTTCTATTGTTTCGTAATACAATATTACAGAATTGTTCGTTGAATAGCATTATACGCTTAGTAATATGATTGTAATTATTATTATGTGATTTTTAAAAAATATGCGCTCGCATTGTAATTGAATTTTGCATAATTTCATTATTCTTTTCAAAAACGAATGGAGTAGAATTTAAAAGAATTATTTCCGACTAAATAGTCAATGGAATATAGAACGCATAAATAAGAAATATATAAATATGAACATAATCTTTTTTTTGGCATCTTACTTTTAATTGTCCTGGAATGAACAAAAAGAACTGGACAAAATTAGAATGGCCTGGGTCGGTCGGTAGTATTTGCCAAAGAGTAAAAAAAAAATTAGTTTTATTTGGCTTTAGTACTCGGCCAATTTTTTTGCATACTTTTCTTGAACGTGCGCGTGCGCGTGCACGTGTGCCCGCAGCTTTGCTTAAAACGTCAAGCTAGTCGTAGTGCTCACCCCATCATTCACAAACCTGCAGTACCGCAACGTTTTCAACAAAGAGCTCATAAAAATTTAATAGATCGTCCGAGAGAGACCGGATGCAATGGCGACCGTTTTATGGCTTACAAATGCTTCGTTTGACCGAAAACAATTTAGTTGAATCGGGGGTTTCCAATAGCATAAGCTCAGAATGGACATTTGATGTTTTAAAGTGCTTTTAAAGAACTCTCTTACTATGGTTTTACTATATTTTTTGTTAATCATCTACCGACGAATTGCGAATGGAATAATAATAAAAAAATGCTTTCGCTTTAATAATCAATCAAAATATCGAGAAATATCAGTTAACCCTTCCATCCAGGCATAGTCTACCGCGCGCCTATTTCCTCTTTTCGGCAGCGTTGATCGTGATCATGGTTTTACTGTCCCATAGATTCAACGGCTAGTATATATTTTGACACAATGCAATATTCTAGGCACACGATATTCACAAATAATAATTCTACTATTCAAAGGGAGGTGTGTGTGAGAAATGATTAAATAAAATTAAAAAATTATACAAAAATAATCTCAAATAAAACATTGTACCTACAATGCTTCTTATGGATGCCGGATATATACGGCGTTAGTAATAAAAAAATTAAATGAAATGTAACATAGAACTAGTCTCCGTGAATAAATAATATTATGATTATTCACAGGTATTATTTACTTATCGGTAAGAAGATTCGATTCAAAGTGGTACGTATTATTATGATTATCGGCAATAAGTCTAAAGTTCGTGATGACGTATTGTGAATTGATTTTCATCGTGTCATATATTGCTTATTTTTTGGAGAGGATCACACGTCAGCCAGCCAATTCTACGATTAAAACCGGATCGGTTATCATCGAAGTGTCGGGCGATATTTCGTCCAAGTTTTTTATGTACGAGCACTGATAACTACTATTCCGTCGTTCGTTGAAAACCTATGCAACGATTGATCGACAGCAACGATATCAGAAACACCGTTAGACTATTTACATGTATTCGTAGACCACGCGTTTACACTTCGGGGGCAGCCAATGGGAATGTTTTGTCAGTATTCTCTTTTTTCTCGCCAACTATCTCTATCTATCTCGGTTTTCCGATGGAATCAATTTTTCCATAGCGCTTTGTCGCTCAGAATTTATTACAAAGTACGGAGACGATCCACAAGTTCGGCGAACGTAACGCGAATTCGTTGCTTCGGCTAAATGCCACTGCGCATTTAAACCACTTCAATTGGAGATTTAATCGGAGCTTTATGATCCGATAACCGAAAATGGCAATAGCCCAAAATTTTGTTGTGTACCTATCTAATCTAGGAAAAACTGTGAAATGATTTAATCGCTCGCAAAGCAAGATTAAGAGATTACACTAATATAACACACAATAATAATAATATTAATAAAAATAATAAAAATAACAATTGTAATAATAATAATGATAACATTAATAATAATAATAATGGTAAGAATAATAACGGTAATAACGTCCTTATCTTTGGTAATATTTATGTCGAGGTTGGAAACATTTTTGGAAAGCACCAGGGAAGCCGTATTTTTCGATGCTAGATAATCCAAAGATACGGAAATCGTAACTCGTTCGTTCGTTCGTTCGTTCTTCTTCTATTACTCGTTCGAAAGTAGCTAGTAGTAGTAGTAAGATACCTACTTTCGCATGCCAGTTTCTGACTGTTTCCACTTCTACAGGATCGCGAACTACATATCATCGAGTGCATAATCCTATTGCCGATTTTATGAAGATATTGCGCAGATGCAAAAGGTGTCGCTGCCAGAACGAGCACCGTAAAGGAAAGGGCAATGGACCGTTCACTCCCCCGAACTCGATTTGGATTTACGATATTGCTTTGAACGCCACCTGAACCTTCGATCCTAGCCTGGCTGGTACATCAACCAGGAGCACAGCTTATCCTATCCTCCCTCCAATTCTTTTCCGACTTTCTACTACTTGTTTGTTTTATTTTTTCTTTTTCTTTTGTTATCGAAACGAATAAGAACGAAGATAAATAGAAAGAAAGAAAGAAGGGAGGAAGGAAGGAAGGAAGGAAGGAAGGAAGGAAGATAGAAAAAGCTATATTTCTTTTTTTGTTCTCTCTCTCACCAACGATGTACATACGTACAGAATACTCTTGCGTGCATATCCACGGTGGCTTCCATAAAATCGACGTATTTATAGAACGGACAGTTCTCATGGGTAAATTTATGTATTCACAGATAGCACAAGCCAGCGCCGGCAATATAAATGAGATTTTAAGTATACCTATCGTGAGTGTACTCGTGTTGTTACCTTCCATACCTAAATACGTTGCGCGTGCGTTCGTGCCTGCGTGCGTACAAGTGTACACGCAACGAAGACGACGAAGACGAAGACGAAGACGACGACGAGGGATACACAACCTTCTCGTTGGGTTCTCGTTTTCTCCACTTTTAAGCATATTTTCTATTTTCAACGGCGAAAGGGACGCGATAAATAATCGACGCATAAATCTCGTCGCGTGGCTCGGACGTATTCGATCGTTTAAAACGGCAGAGGGCGACCGCGCTATTATTTTCTCACCGTACCTCCGCACAAACGTTGTTCCCTTTTCCTTTCACCCCCTTACCCCTTTCACTCACTCTCTCTCTTTCTCTCTCTCTCTCTCTTTCTCTCTCTCTCTCTCTCTCTCTCACACACTCTCTTTTAGTCTTTCTTTTTCTATTCCACTTTGTACTTTCTCTTTCTCCCTTTCTCTCCCGTTTTATTTCTCTTCGCACACTTTCACACGGATACTTTTCGAATTTTCGAAAGGGTTTCCACACTCACGGTAAATCGACGGTATAACGTTTTTCTCTCCCCGGGACGGAAGGAAAAGTTTGAAATTGAATTCGGCGCGTGATCGATCGACCGACGAAATTCAAAAGCTTATGTTATTTTTCCTCGTGGTTTTTAATGACGTCTCGTGTCACGACAATTTTTCGTCGACGTAACAACGAAACAGAGGAAAAAAAGAAACGAAAACTAGAACGAAAATGAAAAAGAAGAAAATAGAAGAAGAAAAAATGGGTAAATATGCGACGGGACGTTCTTATTATCTTTGACTATCTACCATGTTGTGATGCATTTAACGTTACAACGATATACAAAAATCTACGTTGTATTATTTTATCGGATGAATTTTTTCTGATCGATGGGAAGCGAGACGGAAGAATAAAAAAAGGTGCTTTATATAATATCATGGTTCGTACGAAATGGAACACGTTTTGGCATAATCGCGAGATCTTTCTTCTTTTTCATTGTTGGTATAGATTAACGATAAGTTATCGTTCCTTGAAAGTAATGTCACGAAATCTATGTGACACGCTTATCAAACCGTATTTTCGACATGTATTTTAGTTATTATTAAAAGTATACCGTACAACTTATCGTCAACTATTATTATACTTGTGTTTAGTACCTTATTTAAATTCTTTACAAAGAAAATATATAATATAATATACGAAAGAATAAAAGGTCGTCGTAATCGGAGATTTTTAAATGAAGGACAACAGTGAAAAAAAATTTATATTAGGTAAAATGATAGAGAAAACGTGTCGGTGGTAAGTAACAAACGAGAGAACCGACACACTCTGCGAATTTCATTAAAAGCATAACAGCGAAAGGGCTAACCCCTGTTGTCGGTTCACAACGGAAAGGAACGAATGAATTTATAGTTTTTAATATTTGTTCATTGTATCGTCACAGTATCGCAGCAATGACGAAAGGAGCTCTATTGCGACAATGGTCTTCATAGTCGAAAAGAAGCTGATGAAAGAAGCGTGGTTTAAACGTCTTTTCTTGGCTTGGATTATTAGTTGAAAAGCTCGCCATATCAACAATATCCTTTTTCTACTGAATTCTAAAGAAAAAAGAACACATTTTTATATAAGAATTGTCGTTAAGATGTAAGAGTATTTTCTTTTTTTTTTTTGTTTTCAACTCTTTAATATATCTACACTAGGAGAACATTGGCTGGTGGAGGAAGCTTGGTAAGGGTCGAAATAAAAACGGACGATATCAACTGGACTAGTGCGGTCGGTGTTGAAGGAAAGACATCTAGTAGGTACCCTATATAGGAGAATGAGGAGAAGCAAGAGAGCTTGCTCTTCGAGAGGTGTACTGGTAGGACGTTCTGTCCGTAACGTCGATGAATAGAGAGGTAATGAATCGCAGTGGACACCAACACGGAAGAGGCGAGGCGATTCTAGGCATTGGCCTGGTCCTCCTGTCTGAAAAATATATAACCGAGGGATAACTATACCTATACTCTTCGCCTATATTCTCCGTGACGTGTGGCCTAGGTGAAATGGTTGTCTAGTACGTACCAACCTATACCAGGTTGGTGTCCTATAGTATTAAACTTACCCGCCGAATCTAGAAATCCTATCTTCCCTTCCTTCAAGCCTATCACGAAATTCACGGTAATCCCTGGAAATCGAATCGGTCACCGGAAACGACTCCACCTCAACGAGATTCTTTTCCATCTTCCCTATTTATACCTTTACTTCCGATCCTTTCGCCTGACCTTTTTATCGGTCTCTTCCCTTTCCTTTTTCTATTTTTTACCTCTTTTACTAACCACTATCTCTTTAGACTTCTCTCTCTCTTTCTCTCTCTCTCTCTCTCTCTCTCTCTATCTATCTTTCGTTCTTTCACTTAAAAGGAGCTTTCGTTCGTACTTGGTCGGTCGATCGATCGATCGAATTCGGGATTACGAGTACGAGGGAAATCACTTTGCAACGAGCTCGCCCACCAAGAGAAACGCCTTGGGCAACCTTTTAGAAATAACCGAATCATTTAGATTTCAAGGAACTACGAAGATAGCTGGTAGGAAGAAGTAGCGAAGAGAATCCGAGAAAGAACCTTGTCGTCTTCGGAAGGAGCTTTCAAGAGAAACTTACGAAGGAAAAGGAAAACACTTTTATTAAACCGAAAAGAGGAGGAAGGTGGGACCATACCTATGCTCACCTGCAAAGTCGATCGTGGCTTTTTCTTAAAGCTGATTCGCACCTCGCGAAACGGGATCTGCTTACAACGCAAGAAAAGTCTCTATGGAAACGGTAAATTGGAATATACGTTGACAGGAATTGCTATTATTATTTTCTTTTTATCCTTTCTTCGTACAAATTTTTGTATAATCATTTTAAACAAAATAATACTATACTACCAGAGCTTTAATTTATAGTTTGGTTCATCAGAGATTAATAAAATTTTCTCCATTTTTACAATTTTTATTATCAGAAAGATTAATAAATATCGAATAATTATATTTGAACTATTCGTGCATTCGCCATCTAATAAATGATGAATATACCTGGCGTATGTTAAGAAAAAATTCTCTTTTGACGGCGTGTTAGTAAAATCGAGCAATGAAATGACTAAATATATGCTCGATGTTAGAGATTCAGTAATGAGAAATGTTTCAGAAAGAGTTCATAACGTAGCATTCAAACGACACTGACGACATTTTTCATTGCGTTTTTTTTTCTTTCCTTCAGTCTAAAAGCAGCAAAAAAAGCAGCTTTAATTCAGCGTTTCTCAACTTTTAGATCAACCATTTAATATTGCGTTTCATTCAATTTTTAATAGATTGTGAAATTATATATATATATTAGTTACCTTAAGCTCGTGTAAAAAACTGTTAAAACAATTTTAGCTTGGTTAGAGAATGCTTTGTTTTATCATAAATTTCATTGATGAATATCAGATAACGTATTTTCAAATATAATTGTTTGTAGTTTAACCTGTTTTTATTGTTAACGAAATGATAAATTATTTATTAAATATTTACAATTAAAGTGCTTTCGGTTTATTCATTAATACTTTATCTTATTGTAAAGAACGTGTTTTTAATAAATCCGATTTGGATTGCTACTCTTGTATAAGTTCTGTTACTCTATCTAAATTAATTATAAGTGTAACTACGAAATAAACAGATTGAAAGAGTTGTTAAAGATTTATCGATAAGATTACGTAAAGAGCTCTTCGATTGACTTACAAAGTAAAAATTTTCTTGATTGTATTATGTTTAATCCATCATTAAGTTGTGCTACTAACTTATCAGAATATAGGCCCTTAGATAAACGATCTTTATATAAACAACTATCTATGACGATAAGGAGAAAAATTAAAGATCTCATGTTAAGTTTGAATAAGGCTAAGTGTAATACATTAAAAGCTTAACATAACAGTTTAAGTATATTATTCTTTTTTTCTCATATTTTATATTTTTAGTTTTCATATTTTACATTTTAATAAATGTTTATCTTTATTCTCTGTTTTTCTATTTTATTTTTCATCACTCTCTCATCCTCTATTATATAAAGAAAGGTCAATTCATTTTTAATCCTAAAAGTTTAAAATTGTGGTAAAATTGTTACAGCGTGAAACGAATATGATTGCGACCATGATTGTTAAAAAATAAACATTATTTTTTTATGTACGAGTATATTTACTGAATTGTTTTGTTACGTAGTCAATATGATGCACTGCCTGCAATTTTATTGTGATATACGTAAAAAATATTTTGTTTTTCTTATTTTATATATTTATTTAACTGAAATTCAATAATATTAAATTTATAGACTTTTTTTTAAAGTTTTCATTAAACTTTTAAATTGAACAGTTTTATTTTATCGTGTATGATTAATTTATCGCGATGAAAACGGTAGGTAAATTTTAAAAAGCAAACGGTTTAAAATTCTGTTAAGTTTTCATTTTTTCTTTTTAGCTTATTAGCTTACATCTCTTGTTTAAGAACGAGTAAACACACAGTAAATTATCTTTTTTTTTTGTTATTAATAAAAAAACGGGAAATTTTCAAGAAACTACTCCGGATAATAAAAATGCAGAAATGCTCGGTACTTTCCAGAGAGCTGGTATTGCAAAAAAATGGAAAATAAAGCACTTATTAAAACGCTTTTTAATTTGTTAAGCTAAATATAGTAATTTCTATTTGAAAATAATTTGTTAACTTTTATATATTGAAAGCAACGTCTTTAGAAAATAACTATTATAGCAAATATTACATTTTCGTTTTTAAAACTGACAATTTTTATTTAAAATACATTATATTAGTGCATATTTATAAAATCAAAAGAATCAAGAATATTCGATTGTAAAATTTGAAATGAAACAACTGATGTTGAAATATTTGAAATGACACTAGTCCAGATTGTATTTTATTTCTATGTAAATTTATATTATAAGGATTTGTACCCTTTATATATATTATTAACAAATATGTTGGATCATTTGATCAAAAGGTTGAGAAACCCTGTTTCACCTCTCCTATTACATACGGAGTAACAGAGCATTATAAAAACCCCATAAAAAGCTGTTTTTCGAGTGTCGACGGTGAATGGGATGCTAGCCGAGTGACGCACAAATGCATCCAACCTCGCTTTAAATGTCATCGTGATATCCTATGCATTTTTAAAATGTTTTTACATTCTCGACATTGTAAGTCCGATTTTATGTCACTTTTCTTGATCGCGATATCATCTTGTACGTTTAATATATTATAAAAGGGCATTATTCAATAGGGAATATTAATACGTTTGTTATGTAAAAAGGTTTTGACCCTTGATGTTCATTAAGGATCAATTCGATCCTAAATTTTTCTTTCTATCAATGAAACCAACGTCAATTTCAAACACATTTCTTGACGGCTAAATTTTTTTCTTTTTGCAAATCTGGCTGGACATGTTTAAAGTTTAATCAATATACTACAAAAAGTAGCTGTATCTTTTTATTCAAAAAGTGCATAATTGCCGAGATATTCAAAGCCGAATATAGTTTGGGATCGAATTGACCAAGTGTACAATTAATAATTCGTTACGGAGGTGTGCACACTAAGGGTTAATTATTTGCGGTCCAAACCTGGTAACCTTCTGTTTCTTTTTTATTACGATATATCGCCTAATTCACACAAGATAGTATACGTGTGATAAAAGCGATATATAAGGCAGTTATACACTGCATATAAGGCAGCATACACCTTTCAACATTCATGAAGACTTCAATGTAAAATGTATCTCGAATAGCTTTTATTGGTTTTCATAGTTGCCATTATTAATTCTTTGAGCAGTGCTAATATGTATGCATACATACATATAAATTAAAATACAATATGATTTATACGAGTAGTTACTATTTCAAATAATATGGTAAAAAAAAAGAATCAACTTTCAAGAATAAATCGGTCCATCGAATCTTTTTGAGATTTTTATTAATTTATTTTGAAAATAAACAAGCAGAGACAACGTTGGAAATTTTTTTTTTTTTCACAGATAAACGCACCCTTCTGGACAATCCAAAAATTAATCCATTTTATACATCGACCGATCGGTAAGTGAACATTCGACGTGTGTTTCCTATCCCATTTTATCAAATTTAAAAAATAATCATGACGCATTCATATCGGTTGATAATGCGTCGATCCACGCTTTCTCCGATGCAATTATAAAAGTCTATCGGAAAGTAGTAATAACTATGGAAATAAAAAACGACAAAAACATAAAAAAGAAATTTCCGTTGATGATAAGCGAGATTAATCGTTGTAAAAACGTTGAATGATCATCAAAAATAAGCTCATATCTACGGAAATCCAATAAAACTGTAACTGGTGCGGATGGATATCGGAAAACGTATGTTCGATATATCGAATAAAGGTACCTAATCGATATGATGTATTTTACGCATAGGATGTTATATAGGACTTTATTTATCTTGTTGCTTTCAATAAAATAACGAACCAATATATATATATATATATAAAAGAAAATTCTTTTTACATTTTATATTTTACCTCTTTATTCCCATACATATGTAAATATACGTCTATGTATATCTACGTCAATATTCCAAAACGATTTTCGTTGCTCGTAAGCTTGAAAGATGAAGAAGATCGTGTTTTCCGTAAATTTGATTGAACGGATTTAAAGGAACGATATCTGGCGCGTTAGAAGATGAGAAGAAGGATCGATGCGCCGGATATATTCGTTTCCGTGAGGAAACAAAGTGATTCGCTTCGCTTTAAAATCCAAACATTCGAAGAAGAAACGTACAAATTCGAAATCGACGATAGACGTTGCAGTGTGTTTTGCTTACGGGTAAGGACGTTCGTTCAGTCGTTTCATGGTGGCCCGATAAAAAGCGTGAGGAAGAGTGCTTCGATGCTTGGAGAGAGTGGATGACGAGATCGACGAGATTTCGTGTTGGTTCCAAGCGGAGAGACGACTTTCGACGAAGAGGTGCGAGATAGTTGAAAGGTATATATATATATAGCTAGACGACGATAGATGCACGCAGGAATGAGACACGGGGTGTTAGAGGGTGCTTCGAGGGTAGTCATAAACGACGTGAATAGGAAGAAAAACTGCTAAACGAAAATGCCTGCCCCGGAAGAATCGGGACGAGAGATCTAATGGGGAAAATAATGGATTTTCGGCAGTAAAGATCGCTCGGCCAGATCGGTCCCGTCCACCATCTACTTTTCCATCTCTTTCTCTCTCTCTATCTATCTATAGGTATTTCACTTTATATCTACTATCTTCTTTTCACCTACCATACTTTTCTCTCGATTTCGCTCGTCGTCTCCGTTAGCGAGACAGGACGTGATGACTTCCTCTTATTGAAAACCTTCGTGAGAGGAAGTATTCTTCCTCTATGCGATTTTACTAAAGCTTTCCTATGTCTTCCTATTTTTGAAATAACCGGATGGATCATAGTCGGGACTTCCTATTCGTCGCTAATTGATTGTTTGCCAAATTTTATGCGGATCCTTGGTGCGCCGTGGAAAGATTTACCGTTCAACGGCACGCGAACATTTCTCGCACGCTCGAGAATTCCTCACGTAGGTATACGCGTAATGTTCTTTCTCTCGCCCACGATCTTGCATCTATCTTTTTCTCTCTCTCTCTCTCTCTCTATTTCTTTCTTTCTTTTTTCTCGCTTGGAAAGAATAAAAAAGTAGCGGGGAAAGAACAAAGGAAGAAAAAAAAAATATACATTTAGCACCGACGGCACAAGCTCGCGGAACTTTTCCACCCCCTGCCTCGGGCTTCTCGTGGAATGTTACGTCGCGTGTCGTGCTTGCTGCTCGGTATTTTATACTCCGCTTTTACTACGTTCGTGGATTTTTCTTCTCTCTTTCTGTCTGCCCGTTTGTTTCCCTCTTTCTCTCTTTCTCTCTTTTTCTTCCTCACTCTCAGTTTATCTATATTTCTATTTCCACCTCTGTCTCTTCTGATTCCGAGTCTTTGACCCCGGCCTTTTCTATATTTCCAACATGATATTTTACTTTCTATTCGAATAAAGTCTTTTTAAGGAAGGAAGGAAGAAAGGAAGAACATTTATTTTCTTGGAAAAATAAAAAAACATTCTATAGGATAAAAATCAAATATAACAAAATAACGTTAATATAATAAATTTTCTTATCCAAAATTTTCCTAATATTATTACTAAGTTTAAACTTAGGGATATTTTTTTTTGGACAGGTTTAAATTAGATGAACAATCTATTTATCAGTTGAACGTTTCGTCCCTATACGTGGGACTTCCTCAGCAACTCGATCGTTATTGTTCACGAGTCAATATAACATCATTTCTCATTGCAGTCATAAGTATTCACTATCTTATATATAAAGTCAATTTTAAACCGTTATCCTACCATAACTTTTCGAACACTACTCTACTAACTGTTCGAAAAGATATGGTTTAAAATTGACTTTATATATAAGATAGTGAATACTTATGACTGTAATGAGAAATGATGTTATATTGACTCGTGAACAATAACGATCGAGTTGCTGAGGAAGTCCCAAATATAGGGACGAAACGTTCAACTGATAAATAGATTATTCATCTAATTTAAACCTGTCCAAAAAAAAATATCCCTAAGATTAAAATTAGTAATAATAACAAAATAACGTTATATATGTAGTAGAATATAATATGATAAATAAGGAAATAGGGTTTTTTTTTAGAGTGCTATAGAGAAAGGAATGACCGAAGGGTTAGAGAGCAACGAACAATGTCAGTGTGGAGAGAAGGTGCCGTAGCGTGCAGTCTATCAGAGATTAGCGGGCCGATCCATTAGGGGGTGATTTAGACCGTCGGTCCCCGAGCACTCTGCGGCAGAGTCCACGGGCAACAACATGTACAAGCTAGTGCACACTACCAACACGCGAACAACATACTACTACGCGAGAATACTCAAACCTCCTACCCCACATTCGATCTACAACGACGACCTACGCTGATATCCACCTGGCGTCATCATTCTCTTGCATACGTACATCCACTAGAATCTCTGCTTGTGAGAGGCACCGATGGCCGATGTTCACTAGCCAGTATAATCAGCCCAAATGAAGTATGCGAGCACCAGGGGCATATCTACCGTTACTACGAATGCTATTCTCTTCTGTCTAATTCCTTCTCTTCCTACCTTCAATACCATAGATCCTAGAATACATATATATATATATGATATTTGTCCTTTTTCTTTGATCTTACGTATATTCATACAGTTCAAAAGGTGTGTAGATGTATGGATTTGGTTCGATAAATTGTACAAACGGACATAGAGTGATTATTTTAAAAAGAAAAAATTAAACATATAAATAGATTAAAATATTTTCATTCAATAAATTCGTTTTCAAAAATAGGTCGATTCTAGTAAAGATATTCATAACTTAGATGACTTTATATTCAACTCATTAATTATAGAATTGAAAAACGAAAGCATTATAAAAAGATACATACACAATTATAAGTACAGAAAAGAGAACATTGATTTCAACAATACTGAAATTGATGATAATAATAATAAAATATTCCTGATAAAATATAGTATATATTTATTCGATTCTTGAATCCTATAGTTTTGAAATATCGCTTAAATATTATTCACGCGTTGCACCGTGAATTATATATTACAAGAAATTAAAATTGAACGAAACTGTGGTTTAGCACCGGATAACTTGATTATCTCAAAAAGAAGTCACATAAAGGGAAAGATTTAATTCCATTTTTTGTTTCACTTTTTTACGAGTAGAGAGAGAGAGAGAGAGAGAGAGAGAGAGAATAAGCTTGTGCTCGCTTGTAAATATTATTCGGCCGGACTCCGTATAATTTGTTTTAAGGATCTACAAGGATGCTGCATAATTTAAACATTTTGAAACGAATAAGTTAGCAAATGTTTTCGTTCTGGTAGAACGTAGAAGGGAAAGAGAAACAGAGAGAGAGAGAGAAATGGAATGAGGAGAGTAGAGAACGAGATAGTGGACAATCGAAGAGAGCTCGCTTGGAAGGATACGCGTAGGACACACGTGCTACGGGATGGTTCCGAGTCCCATGGGCGCGATGTGTCGTGCCTAATTACAATGCCCAGCCCTATACCCTGTCCAAATACAAACAACGAGAGCTAATGCACCCTATTCCTCTGTTTCCGTTTCTCTCTCCCTCTCCGTTGCATCCTCTTTCTCCAACAAGCTCCTGCAGTCGACGAAATACGTACCGGAGAGTTACACCTTGCAGCGTTCTGTCAATATCTGTCGATATTGTCGGCCGATTGCGGCCGATCGTTACTACTGTCGAGCGTTGATGTCACATTGGACTTTACTACTTGCTGTGGTTAAATGTCCGGTTTAAGCGATGGCGATTACATGCTACTAGTGTTGTTTTTCTTTAACGACAAGTGTTTTAACAATATTTTTTCTTTTCTCTTTTCATTATCGAATATAAGGAATATTATATGTGATATAAAATATGAATATAAATGAAAATAACGATTGGAAAAAAAAAACATATCTGAAATATATCGGAAAAAGATAATATCGTTAATGTTGCGAATAAATATATAATACGGGGAAAAATTAAAAATAAAAATAAAAATAAAAATAAAAATAAAAAAGAAAACAAAGAGAGAAAGAGATAGTATCGAAAAGCGTATCGACCGCAAAACGATGAAACCAAAAAGTCACGCAGCCAGCATTCGTCGGCGTAGATGAAAGCACGCATTTTCGAAATGCAAACCAATTTTCGTGCTGGAGATTAATGGACGGTACGAACGGACGGCACCGAATATCACATATTTTCCGAATAATATGCAACGCGCTCGTAAATAATAACAGCTAGCGGCTAGTTCCTACGTGTAAAAACGAGTTTCCGACGAAATGGCGTTGCTAAATAGCTTTCGTTAAAAATCCTCGTAGCGTAACACTATCCATTCCTCGTTTTGTTTCCTCGCTCGCTCTATCTTTCGATAAAACTGGAAAAGCGATAATTTAAAATTACGATTTTTCTCGACCGAACAAATTCATCGATTTATTGCTTTACTTTTTCTTTTACTATCCATCTTTCTTTTTCACTCTTTCTATCATTTTTTTTTTCTTTTCTTTTTCTATACAAATGATCTATCGCTCAATAATATAAGAAAAATACGAATATACGATGAAAAGGTACGCATCAAGATTAGAATTCGAGTAAGACCGGTCGGCGAGGTACCACTATACTGTTATTTTGTTCCGAGAATTTCAGTGGTGGAGCATTGGCTAACGCTATCGTGAAACGGGCAAGCCATGACGATGGCCAATTACCGGGAGCAATTAACGCTCACGCTAATTGCCAGCAAAAATTACAATAAGTAATTAGTGTCCTTCGGTAGTCGTTTGTAATTAACTTACGCGCAGCTGCGTTTTTCCATTATGTATTTTATACCCTTTCCCGGCTTTGAGTTAAAGTCTGTCCGCGGTTATACGCGACTATTCGTTACTATTACCTACTCGTTGAAAGAAGACGAAGATGAAAAAAAGGAAAATTACATTTTCTTTTATACATTATACGTATAGTATTCTTTTTTTGAATGACAACATTTGATTTTTACTAAAGAAAGCAAAAATAAAAAAAAAATTCGAAACGAGAAAATATAATATTCTGAAATATCATTCAATAATACTTTTTTGTCGCTATATTTATACATATGAATGGTTGCCAAGATAAAGGAGAAAGAATAGACGCTAGACAATGCAACTTGATATCTACGAACAAGCCTGCACCACAGGATTGTTGTGAGATGCATATATACATTCATATATATATATATATATATGAACGCCTTCATACGAGCAAAGATACGTCGCGCATTTCTTGCGAATAAACGCGACGTGCCAGAGAAGGATAAGGTTTATGACGTTCATTCGGTGAGCGCATCTATCTTATGTGCACTGTCCGTCAACAAAAGATAAGTCGTTTCACGTGACATCAACTCACGGGAAGAAGTCCCTATTGCATTGCCCAAGAGACGTTAACGGCCTCCTTCTCTTGTACACACCGATATGAAAAATGCTACCTACGTATTCGCATATATATATATTATATACATATACATATAGGTATGTGTATATATTCTGCATTCATATTTTGTTTAAAATATAAAGATCAGAAAACATGACTTTATTCTGACGTCACACACGTCAAAAAATAATTGATAAAAGATATATATATGCTTTATTCGGTTAATCGTGAATTTTCTTAAAGTTCTTTTGATCGCCGTCCCTTCCCTTTAAAAATCAAAGGTGGTCATCGCGAATAAACTCCCGCAAAAGTATTGGATTTCCTTTCCTATCGAGGATCGTCCTTTGAATTTTTCTTCTTGTCAACGATACGTCTACAAAATGGATGCATTATTGTCGAGAGTACGGTCAGAAGGAAAGAGGAAAAGAATCGAGCAGGAGCACTCGGAAGAAAGCATAAAAGAAAAAAGGGACTGGGATCCATTCGTTTGTGGGGTCAACCGAATGGCCTTAAATCACCGCTGATTTCATCCTTGTCTGTCATACTATCATACGATTTGCGAGATTCTATATCTTTATATCTCTCTTTCATTCTTTTTCTTTCTATCTTTGTCTGATTCTTTCTCCTTCCCTTTCTCTCTTACTCTCTCTCTCATTCTATCTCTTTCAGTGATATTGCGAGCTCCTAGTCTTCCGTCTTTTCCTATGTCGTGATATAGCTCTACTATGCTTTTAATATAAGTGCGTCGAAACCGAGTCGTTTCCTCCTGCTTACTTCTTTACCATACCGTTTCTATACATTTTTCTCGTTTCACGGAAACGATATTTCAACGTTTTCGACGTTCAACAGCAAGCACTTTGACTTTCGATAAAAAAACGAACTTTCGAATTCACCTCTAATATTTGCGGATGGAAAAATTTTCTCACAAATCGTTAAAAAAAAGGAAGAGAAAATTTAATTTTCTAGTAAAATCGCAAGGGATTTATTCATTCGTAGAATTAACGAGGGAGAGAGAGAGAAAAAAAAAAGGTCTATACACGTATATAAGAAATATGTTTTGCATTACAATAAATGATTTTGAAATGCTAACATCTTATCGATCGATGAATTCGTCATGGAACGGGCTATATGTGTCTTGTGAAATGACAAAAATGTAGTTATATTTAAAAACATAAGGATTGCCTTAAAATCTTGGAAACAATTTTATTTAGTCAAGATTTATTACCATCATAAAGCGTTTCCATCGAAATAAAATAAGTTTTACTCGAAACATTCTTTTGAGAAAAGAACAGTTCAAAAGATAATAAAGTTTAACGCTTCAAATAGGACACCCTATATATGCTATATATATATGTTTGTTAGATGTCGATTACTGTGACAATATCAGCGAGTGATCGATATTCATTGAATAATTGGATGTACTAACGAACTACATTGAAAGATTAACCAAATGGCATTGTTTATAGTATAGAAATATCTATATCGCAGTTGTACGTATTCCACTCAGTATAAAATTTTTGCCGATAATGCTTGATATGAAATGAATAGAACGAATGAAATACTTTTAATTAAAGCACAGCGAATTTTACAGGATCGTAACTGTAACTCAAGATACTTATTATACACGTATTACTAATTATATTATTATGTTCTATTTCATATTATATAGACGTTCATTACGGGCAATTAGCGAACAGGGTAATAACGAAATTAATCGCGATGCAACGTAATTGCATCCAGTGCTGCTGCAGCTCGGAATCGCATTACATATTATAACCACCTAGTCCTCGCTTATTTCGAAAATGAACAACTAATAATGTTCTATGAATCGTACCGTCGAACTCGTTTGTTCCGCAAAAAGATATTCGTTCAACTTTCCACATGCTCAATAAAAAAAAAAAAATTGATAAAAAAATGAAATAAAAAAGAAAGAAACATATATTTTACATAGAAATTCTAATTATCTCTTTTCAGTTTCGAAATGAGCCATACGCGTTTGTGGAATTTGCGGATCACGCGTCAGCCTCTTCAGCCCTTGCGACTCTTCATCAAAGACACTTTTTAGACAAGGTAAGCTCTTGCAATACCTTCTATTTCTAAAATTAAATGATTGTATACGCGATTGAATATATCAGGTGGATCCTCGTAAGTCATCCGTATGATGTTACCGCAAACGATATATTCAGCTTGGCTGTGTTTATCATCCTGCTGACAGGAACCCTTCCTCTTTTACCATCTTGGTATATTTCGATGTCACGTAGAGTTAAAGTTCTCTCGTTGACGGTTGCCAGCCTTGTTCGTGGTTCGGAACGAACAAGAGATATAGGAGTAAATCAAGGACGGCGTAGAATGTTGTTTCAAAGGTAGGAGGGCTTTTGGTGGATAGGTGTGTTGAAGTTGAAGGAAAGGTGGGCAATATTCGAATCCTGTTGGAATAGCTAATGCTCGAACATGTCATAGTTTGGTGGAATGCGGTTAGAATTATACATGTTTCGATATATACGCTTGAGTTAGCTCATTCTCCTTTATCGTTTTCTCTTTACTCCTCTCTTTCCTTCATCCTATTTCTCTTTACGTTGCACGTTCATTCGCTTCATCGTTCTAGGAGCTACCTGTACCTGAGCTTGTTCGGTTTCCGCGCAACCTCCTCTTCCTTGTCGCCCTTCCCGATATTCGTTCGGCCTCTATTTCATATACAAACCCCACCTACCTACCAGAATCACCGCCACCATCAGCATCTACCGATTTACCGTGGTGCTCTTCGAGATGTACCTATATCGCAGTCCGTAACGCGGAGAGTTACTCGGTTAGTTTAGATTCGCTCAAGCAAGTTTTGATGTCGTGTTCTCCTTCCCCCAATCTCCTTCATCCGCTTCCCCTCTTGCCACTTGCAAATGTACGACGTAGCCTTCTACGGCTACCCCTGTTTCTCCCTCACTCTTTCTCTCTCTCTCTCTCTCTCTCTCATATACACATATACACATACACATATATACCTCTTCTAACTCTCCTAGCTACCACCGACGACAAATTACTAATGCCGAACTGGTCGTAATAGATTGGATGCCTGGAACTTGGATACGCCAACTAATGTGGCGGGCAACCCCCTTTCACTCGTCATCCCTCCTCCTACTTCTCTTTCACAGTGTAAAATCCTCCTTCCATTCTCGTCGACGTGCCGCTACCGCACCTTCTACACCACCACCATTACCACCACCACCACCACCACCACCATCACCACCGACGACAACAATGTTGCCGGGATTTCGGTTAGCTCTACAAAGGGATACCTTCAAGTACCGTTCATGGATCAAGTTCAGTATGTCTCTCTTGCGCTGGCATTTTTGGGAACACTCTTGGATCATTGAACCCTTTAGTAAACTATAAGGTAACATTAGTTACGGTCTTTTGGAGTATCACAGATCTAAATTTTGACAAAGCTGATCGAATATTACGATATATCGATTCATTTCTACATGAACGAACGAACGAATTAGTTAGTACGAAGAGAGATATCACAAAAAGAAAAAAGAAAAAAGAAAAATACAACTCAGCTTCCAAATGGAGATAGAACATTCATTCCGCAATGCGGTTCTAAACGTGCGGTTAGGCGTCGCGAATGGTAAGGAAAACGCACAGGCATTTCGCTATGTAACGAGGGGAATTAACCCCCCAAGTTTAAGCACGATACAGGTACGGATGTCGACTTTACTTCACTTACCAACCGTTCGTCCCACACCAACGAAACTCAAACTCCTTATTACGTTAGCAATAGCAGTAGCAATAGCAATAGCACCAGCAGTAGCAGCAGCAGCAGCTCAGCCACTACTATCACGAACCCCTTTCTCTTCTTCTAGTCGCTATAGTTTCTCTATCTCTATCTCTATCTCTATCTCTATCTCTATCTCTCTCTCTCTGTCTGTCTTTAGTACTCGTTAGCTCGAATTATACTTGCTCGTGACTTCGCGGCAAACGGTGTACCCGACGCGATCGTGCGTGGTAAGTAACTCGCGCTCAAGATTATTAATACGACCGCAGTGCGCCTCGATTCTCTACTCCGTTTCACGATTTACCTTCGCCATTAGCAACGACCTGTCATCACTTGGACGGGTCGTGCCGTTTACGTATGAATAAATCACCAACGATGTTTGCTTTTTGTAGATACATTACTAACAGTAGGATTATCTAATATTACGATTAATCTTACGAATTTTTTAGTTTATCTTTTGTTGATGTCATGTTTTTTTGTTTGGATTTATTTATTAATGTATTACGATGATCGTTTGATTATCTCAATTTTCTTACCATTTATGTTTAATTTTACTTCTCTTATAATAACATTACTTTTTACAATAAGATTTTTGATATCACATTAGAAATTTAATATAATCCTAAATTAGGTTTATGCGTATAGAATTTTTGAAATTATTTTTTACTACAAGTATCATTTATTTCAAATTTATAGTCTTTACAGTTTCGAATTTTCCTGTGATTTACTGTATATACCAAGTATTACCAAACAATAAAACTTATTTTATGAATATTATTGATTCTAATGTAAAAACCAATTAGCTCGACAGTACTTTTATTGTTTGCAATAATAAAAAAATGTTTTACAATGGAAATAATATTAATTGTTCAGATAACAATGCATGTCCAAATCCTTATCTTCTTATTGATTTTATAAAACGTACACAGGTATGTACTTTTTATATATCGAAGAAAATACTACGAAGAGAAAAGAAAGAAAAAGAAAATAAGCGAGAAAACTATTCCCCTTTGATATCACGCTCGATTCTTTTCGACTCGATACGAGTTTCGACACGTTTCTAGTTTTTCCCGAATGCCTAGATGTTATCGAGCCGAAGTACTATTGTAGAATAAAGAGCGTGCCCAGCTCTAAGTCGGTCAGAAGCATTCGAGGTTTTGTTTTGTTTACATTTCTCTCGGATCACCTGTAGCTACAAATAGAAATGTTAACGAATTTTCGATTTTACAAATACGTTTCAAATTCTTTTCTTAATTTATAATTATCGTTACAGCTTTCTTTAAAACCTTATATATATAGATGAGTGTCCAAAAAGATTAGGATTATACTTATACAATGTAATACTGACCTCAAATAGATGTAAAAAGTTCATATAAACTTGTCTGAAAATTTTGTATTGTAAAGATATAAGTATTCA